>NC_092175.1:8569621-8779621 GCF_045791955.1 Oncorhynchus clarkii lewisi
CTAACCTGAACTCTAACCCTAGCTCCTAACCCTAACCTTAACTCTAACCCTAGCTCCTAACCCTAACTTTAACTCTAACCCTAGCTCCTAACCCTAACCTTAACTCTAACCCTAGCTCCTAACCCTAACCTTAACTCTAACCCTATCTCCTAACCCTAACCTTAACTCTAACCCTAGCTCCTAACCCTAACCCCTAACCCTAGCTCCTAACCCTAACCTTAACTCTAACCCTAACCCTAACCCTCTAACCCTAGCTCCTAACCCTAACCCTAACCTTAAAACATAACCTTAACTTAACCCTAGCTCCGAACCCTAACCTTAAAACATAACCTTAACTCTAACCCTAGCTCCTAACCCTAACCTTAAAACATAACCTTAACTCTAACCCTAGCTCCTAACCCTAACCTTAACCCTAACCCTAACCTTAACTCTAACCCTAGCTCCTAACCCTAACCTTAACCCTAACCCTAACCTTAACTCTAACCCTAGCTCCTAACCCTAACCTTAACTCTAACCCTAGCTCCAAACCCTAACCCTAAAACATAACCTTAACTTAACCCTAGCTCCTAACCCTAACCTTAAAACATAACCTTAACTTAACCCTAGCTCCTAACCCTAACCCTAACTCTAACCTTAACTTAACCCTAGCTCCTAACCCTAACCTTAACTCTAACCCTAGCTCCTAACCCTAACCTTAAAACTAACCCTAGCTCCTAACCCTAACCTTAACCCTAACCCTAACCTTAACTCTAACCCTAGCTCCTAACCCTAACCTTAACTCTAACCCTAGCTCCTAACCCTAACCTTAACTCTAACCCTAGCTCCAAACCCTAACCCTAAAACATAACCTTAACTTAACCCTAGCTCCTAACCCTAACCTTAAAACATAACCTTAACTTAACCCTAGCTCCTAACCCTAACCTTAAAACATAACCTTAACTTAACCCTAGCTCCTAACCCTAACCCTAACTCTAACCTTAACTTAACCCTAGCTCCTAACCCTAACCTTAACTCTAACCCTAGCTCCTAACCCTAACCTTAAAACTAACCCTAGCTCCTAACCCTAACCTTAACTCTAACCCTAGCTCCTAACCCTAACCCTAACTCTAACCTTAACTCTAACCCTAGCTCCTAACCCTAACCCTAACTCTAACCTTAACTCTAACCCTAGCTCCTAACCCTAACCTTAACTCTAACCCTAGCTCCTAACCCTAACCTTAAAACTAACCCTAGCTCCTAACCCTAACCTTAACTCTAACCCTAGCTCCTAACCCTAACCTTAAAACATAACCTTAACTCTAACCCTAGCTCCTAACCCTAACCTTAACTCTAACCCTAGCTCCTAACCCTAACCTTAAAACATAACCTTAACTCTAACCCTAGCTCCTAACCCTAACCTTAACTCTAACCTTAACTCTAACCCTAGCTCCTAACCCTAACCTTAACTCTAACCCTAGCTCCTAACCTTAAAACATCACCTTAACTCTAACCCTAGCTCCTAACCCTAACCTTAAAACTAACCCTAGCTCCTAACCCTAACCTTAACTCTAACCCTAGCTCCTAACCCTAACCCTAACTCTAACCTTAACTCTAACCCTAGCTCCTAACCCTAACCTTAACTCTAACCCTAGCTCCTAACCCTAACCTTAAAACTAACCCTAGCTCCTAACCCTAACCTTAAAACTAACCCTAGCTCCTAACCCTAACCTTAACTCTAACCCTAGCTCCTAACCCTAACCTTAAAACATAACCTTAACTCTAACCCTAGCTCCTAACCCTAACCTTAACTCTAACCCTAGCTCCTAACCCTAACCTTAAAACATAACCTTAACTCTAACCCTAGCTCCTAACCCTAACCTTAACTCTAACCCTAGCTCCTAACCCTAACGTTAAAACATAACCTTAACTCTAACCCTAGCTCCTAACCCTAACCTTAACTCTAACCTTAACTCTAACCCTAGCTCCTAACCCTAACCTTAACTCTAACCCTAGCTCCTAACCTTAAAACATAACCTTAACTCTAACCCTAGCTCCTAACCCTAACCTTAAAACTAACCCTAGCTCCTAACCCTAACCTTAACTCTAACCCTAGCTCCTAACCCTAACCCTCTAACCCTAGCTCCTAACCCTAACCTTAACTCTAACCCTAGCTCCTAACCCTAACCTTAACTCTAACCCTAGCTCCTAACCCTAACCTTAAAACTAACCCTAGCTCCTAACCCTAACCTTAACTCTAACCCTAGCTCCTAACCCTAACCTTAACTCTAACCCTAGCTCCTAACCCTAACCTTACTCTAACCCTAGCTCCTAACCCTAACCTTAACTCTAACCCTAGCTCCTAACCCTAACCTTAACTCTAACCCTAGCTCCTAACCCTAACTTTAACTCTAACCCTAGCTCCTAACCCTAACCCCTAACCCTAACCTTAACTCTAACCCTAGCTCCTAACCCTAACCTTAACTCTAACCCTAGCTCCTAACCCTAACCTTAACTCTAACCCTAGCTCCTAACCCTAACCTTAACTCTAACCCTAGCTCCTAACCCTAACCTTAACTCTAACCCTAGCTCCTAACCCTAACCTTAACTCTAACCCTAGCTCCTAACCCTAACCTTAACTCTAACCCTATCTCCTAACCCTAACCTTAACTCTAACCCTATCTCCTAACCCTAACCTTAACTCTAACCCTAGCTCCTAACCCTAACCTTAACTCTAACCCTAGCTCCTAACCCTAACCTTAACTCTAACCCTAGCTCCTAACCCTAACCTTAACTCTAACCCTAACCCCTAACCCTAGCTCCTAACCCTAACCCTAACCCTAACCTTAAAACATAACCTTAACTTAACCCTAGCTCCGAACCCTAACCTTAAAACATAACCTTAACTCTAACCCTAGCTCCTAACCCTAACCTTAAAACATAACCTTAACTCTAACCCTAGCTCCTAACCCTAACCTTAACCCTAACCCTAACCTTAACTCTAACCCTAGCTCCTAACCCTAACCTAACCCTAACCCTAACCCTAACCTTAACTCTAACCCTAGCTCCTAACCCTAACCTTAACTCTAACCCTAGCTCCAAACCCTAACCCTAAAACATAACCTTAACTTAACCCTAGCTCCTAACCCTAACCTTAAAACATAACCTTAACTTAACCCTAGCTCCTAACCCTAACCCTAACTCTAACCTTAACTTAACCCTAGCTCCTAACCCTAACCTTAACTCTAACCCTAGCTCCTAACCCTAACCTTAAAACTAACCCTAGCTCCTAACCCTAACCTTAACTCTAACCCTAGCTCCTAACCCTAACCCTAACTCTAACCTTAACTCTAACCCTAGCTCCTAACCCTAACCCTAACTCTAACCTTAACTCTAACCCTAGCTCCTAACCCTAACCTTAACTCTAACCCTAGCTCCTAACCCTAACCTTAAAACTAACCCTAGCTCCTAACCCTAACCTTAACTCTAACCCTAGCTCCTAACCCTAACCTTAAAACATAACCTTAACTCTAACCCTAGCTCCTAACCCTAACCTTAACTCTAACCCTAGCTCCTAACCCTAACCTTAAAACATAACCTTAACTCTAACCCTAGCTCCTAACCCTAACCTTAACTCTAACCCTAGCTCCTAACCCTAACCTTAAAACATAACCTTAACTCTAACCCTAGCTCCTAACCCTAACCTTAACTCTAACCTTAACTCTAACCCTAGCTCCTAACCCTAACCTTAACTCTAACCCTAGCTCCTAACCTTAAAACATCACCTTAACTCTAACCCTAGCTCCTAACCCTAACCTTAAAACTAACCCTAGCTCCTAACCCTAACCTTAACTCTAACCCTAGCTCCTAACCCTAACCCTAACTCTAACCTTAACTCTAACCCTAGCTCCTAACCCTAACCTTAACTCTAACCCTAGCTCCTAACCCTAACCTTAAAACTAACCCTAGCTCCTAACCCTAACCTTAAAACTAACCCTAGCTCCTAACCCTAACCTTAACTCTAACCCTAGCTCCTAACCCTAACCCATAACCTTAACTCTAACCCTAGCTCCTAACCCTAACCTTAAAACATAACCCCTCCTAACCCTAACCTAACCCTAGCTCCTAACCCTAACCTTAACTCTAACCCTAGCTCCTAACCCTAACCTTAAAACATAACCTTAACTCTAACCCTAGCTCCTAACCCTAACCTTAACTCTAACCCTAGCTCCTAACCCTAACGTTAAAACCCTAGCTCCTAACCCTAACCTTAACTCTAACCCTAGCTCCTAACCCTAACCTTAACTCTAACCCTAGCTCCTAACCCTAAACTCTAACCCTAGCTCCTAACCCTAACCTTAACTCTAACCCTAGCTAACCCTAACCTTAAAACTAACCCTAACCTTAACTCTAACCCTAGCTCCTAACCCTAACCTAACCCTAAAACTAACCCTAGCTCCTAACCCTAACCTAACCCTAACTCTAACCCTAGCTCCTAACCCTAACCTAACCCTAACTCTAACCCTAGCTCCTAACCCTAACCCTAACCCTACCCTACCTAACCCTAACCTTAACTCTAACCCTAGCTCCTAACCCTAACCTAACTCTAACCCTAGCTCCTAACCCTAACCTTCTAACCCTAGCTAACCCTAACCCTAACCTTAACTCTAACCCTAGCTCCTAACCCTAACCTTAACTCTAACCCTCCTAACCCTAACCTTAACTCTAACCCTAGCTCCTAACCCTAACCTTAACTCTAACCCTAGCTCCTAACCCTAACCCTAACTCTAACCTTAACTCTAACCCTAGCTCCTAACCCCCTAACCTAACCCTAGCTCCTAACCCTAACCTTCTAACCCTAGCTCCTAACCCTAACCTTAACTCTAACCCTAGCTCCTAACCCTAACCTTAACTCTAACCCTAGCTCCTAACCCTAACCTTAACTCTAACCCTAGCTCCTAACCCTAACTTTAACTCTAACCCTAGCTCCTAACCCTAACCCCTAACCCTAACCCTAGCTAACCCTAACCCTAACCTTAACTCTAACCCTAGCTCCTAACCCTAACCTTAACTCTAACCCTAGCTCCTAACCCTAACCTTAACTCTAACCCTAGCTCCTAACCCTAACCTTAACTCTAACCCTAGCTCCTAACCCTAACCTTAACTCTAACCCTAGCTCCTAACCCTAACCTTAACTCTAACCCTAGCTCCTAACCCTAACCTTAACTCTAACCCTAGCTCCTAACCCTAACCTTAACTCTAACCCTAGCTCCTAACCCTAACCTTAACTCTAACCCTAGCTCCTAACCCTAACCCTAACCCTAACCCTCTAACCCTAGCTCCTAACCCTAACCCTAACCTTAAAACATAACCTTAACTTAACCCTAGCTCCTAACCCTAACCTTAAAACATAACCTTAACTCTAACCCTAGCTCCTAACCCTAACCTTAACCCTAACCCTAACCCTAACCTTAACTCTAACCCTAGCTCCTAACCCTAACCTAACCCTAAAACTAACCCTAGCTCCTAACCCTAACCTTAACTCTAACCCTAGCTCCTAACCCTAACCTTAACTCTAACCCTAGCTCCTAACCCTAACCTTAACCTCTAACCCTAGCTCCTAACCCTAACCTTAACTCTAACCCTAGCTCCTAACCCTAACCTTAACTCTAACCCTAGCTCCTAACCTTAACTCTAACCCTAGCTCCTAACCCTAACCTTAACTCTAACCCTAGCTCCTAACCCTAACCTTAACTCTAACCCTAGCTCCTAACCCTAACCTTAACTCTAACCCTAGCTCCTAACCTTAAAACATAACCTTAACTCTAACCCTAGCTCCTAACCCTAACCTTAAAACTAACCCTAGCTCCTAACCCTAACCTTAACTCTAACCCTAGCTCCTAACCCTAACCTTAACTCTAACCCTAGCTCCTAACCCTAACCTTAAAACTAACCCTAGCTCCTAACCCTAACCTTAACTCTAACCCTAGCTCCTAACCCTAACCCTAACTCTAACCTTAACTCTAACCCTAGCTCCTAACCCTAACCTTAACTCTAACCCTAGCTCCTAACCCTAACCTTAAAACTAACCCTAGCTCCTAACCCTAACCTTAAAACTAACCCTAGCTCCTAACCCTAAACTTAACTCTAACCCTAGCTCCTAACCCTAACCTTAAAACACCCTAACCTTAACTCTAACCCTAGCTCCTAACCCTAACGTTAAAACATAACCTTAACTCTAACCCTTAACCTTAACTCTAACCCTAGCTCCTAACCCTAACCTTAACTCTAACCCTAGCTCCTAACCCTAACCTTAACTCTAACCCTAGGTCCTAACCCTAACCTTAACTCTAACCCTAGCTCCTAACCCTAACCTTAACTCTAACCCTAGCTCCTAACCCTAACCTTAACTCTAACCCTAGCTCCTAACCCTAACCTTAACTCTAACCCTAGCTCCTAACCCTAACTTTAACTCTAACCCTAGCTCCTAACCCTAACCTTAACTCTAACCCTAGCTCCTAACCCTAACCTTAACTCTAACCCTATCTCCTAACCCTAACCTTAACTCTAACCCTAGCTCCTAACCCTAACCTTAACTCTAACCCTAGCTCCTAACCCTAACCTTAACTCTAACCCTAGCTCCTAACCCTAACCTTAACTCTAACCCTAACCCTAACCCTCTAACCCTAGCTCCTAACCCTAACCCTAACCCTAACCTTAAAACATAACCTTAACTTAACCCTAGCTCCGAACCCTAACCTTAAAACATAACCTTAACTCTAACCCTAGCTCCTAACCCTAACCTTAAAACATAACCTTAACTCTAACCCTAGCTCCTAACCCTAACCTTAACCCTAACCCTAACCTTAACTCTAACCCTAGCTCCTAACCCTAACCTTAACCCTAACCCTAACCCTAACCTTAACTCTAACCCTAGCTCCTAACCCTAACCTTAACTCTAACCCTAGCTCCAAACCCTAACCCTAAAACATAACCTTAACTTAACCCTAGCTCCTAACCCTAACCTTAAAACATAACCTTAACTTAACCCTAGCTCCTAACCCTAACCCTAACTCTAACCTTAACTTAACCCTAGCTCCTAACCCTAACCTTAACTCTAACCCTAGCTCCTAACCCTAACCTTAAAACTAACCCTAGCTCCTAACCCTAACCTTAACTCTAACCCTAGCTCCTAACCCTAACCCTAACTATAACCTTAACTCTAACCCTAGCTCCTAACCCTAACCCTAACTCTAACCTTAACTCTAACCCTAGCTCCTAACCCTAACCTTAACTCTATCCCTAGCTCCTAACCCTAACCTTAAAACTAACCCTAGCTCCTAACCCTAACCTTAACTCTAACCCTAGCTCCTAACCCTAACCTTAAAACATAACCTTAACTCTAACCCTAGCTCCTAACCCTAACCTTAACTCTAACCCTAGCTCCTAACCCTAACCTTAAAACATAACCTTAACTCTAACCATAGCTCCTAACCCTAACCTTAACTCTAACCCTAGCTCCTAACCCTAACCTTAAAACATAACCTTAACTCTAACCCTAGCTCCTAACCCTAACCTTAACTCTAACCTTAACTCTAACCCTAGCTCCTAACCCTAACCTTAACTCTAACCCTAGCTCCTAACCTTAAAACATCACCTTAACTCTAACCCTAGCTCCTAACCCTAACCTTAAAACTAACCCTAGCTCCTAACCCTAACCTTAACTCTAACCCTAGCTCCTAACCCTAACCCTAACTCTAACCTTAACTCTAACCCTAGCTCCTAACCCTAACCTTAAAACTAACCCTAGCTCCTAACCCTAACCTTAAAACTAACCCTAGCTCCTAACCCTAACCTTAACTCTAACCCTAGCTCCTAACCCTAACCTTAAAACATAACCTTAACTCTAACCCTAGCTCCTAACCCTAACCTTAACTCTAACCCTAGCTCCTAACCCTAACCTTAAAACATAACCTTAACTCTAACCCTAGCTCCTAACCCTAACCTTAACTCTAACCCTAGCTCCTAACCCTAACGTTAAAACATAACCTTAACTCTAACCCTAGCTCCTAACCCTAACCTTAACTCTAACCTTAACTCTAACCCTAGCTCCTAACCCTAACCTTAACTCTAACCCTAGCTCCTAACCTTAAAACATAACCTTAACTCTAACCCTAGCTCCTAACCCTAACCTTAAAACTAACCCTAGCTCCTAACCCTAACCTTAACTCTAACCCTAGCTCCTAACCCTAACCTTAACTCTAACCCTAGCTCCTAACCCTAACCTTAACTCTAACCCTAGCTCCTAACCCTAACCTTAACTCTAACCCTAGCTCCTAACCCAAACCTTAACTCTAACCCTAGCTCCTAACCCTAACCTTAACTCTAACCCTAGTTCCTAACCCTAACCTTAACTCTAACCCTAGCTCCTAACCCTAACCTTAACTCTAACCCTAGCTCCTAACCCTAACCTTAACTCTAACCCTAGCTCCTAACCCTAACCTTAACTCTAACCCTAGCTCCTAACCCTAACTTTAACTCTAACCCTAGCTCCTAACCCTAACCCCTAACCCTAACCTTAACTCTAACCCTAGCTCCTAACCCTAACCTTAACTCTAACCCTAGCTCCTAACCCTAACCTTAACCCTAACCCTAGCTCCTAACCCTAACCTTAACTCTAACCCTAGCTCCTAACCCTAACCTTAACTCTAACCCTAGCTCCTAACCCTAACCTTAACTCTAACCCTAGCTCCTAACCCTAACCTTAACTCTAACCCTAGCTCCTAACCCTAACCTTAACTCTAACCCTAGCTCCTAACCCTAACCTTAACTCTAACCCTAGCTCCTAACCCTAACCTTAACTCTAACCCTAGCTCCTAACCCTAACCCTAACCCTAACCCTCTAACCCTAGCTCCTAACCCTAACCCTAACCTTAAAACATAACCTTAACTTAACCCTAGCTCCTAACCCTAACCTTAAAACATAACCTTAACTCTAACCCTAGCTCCTAACCCTAACCTTAACCCTAACCCTAACCCTAACCTTAACTCTAACCCTAGCTCCTAACCCTAACCTTAACCCTAACCCTAACCTTAACTCTAACCCTAGCTCCTAACCCTAACCTTTACTCTAACCCTAGCTCCTAACCCTAACCCTAAAACATAACCTTAACTCTAACCCTAGCTCCTAACCCTAACCTTAAAACATAACCTTAACTTAACCCTAGCTCCTAACCCTAACCTTAACTCTAACCCTAGCTCCTAACCCTAACCTTAAAACATAACCTTAACTCTAACCCTAGCTCCTAACCCTAACCTTAACTCTAACCCTAGCTCCTAACCCTAACCTTAAAACATAACCTTAACTTAACCCTAGCTCCTAACCCTAACCTTAAAACATAACCTTAACTTAACCCTAGCTCCTAACCCTAACCTTAACTCTAACCCTAGCTCCTAACCCTAACCTTAAAACATAACCTTAACTTAACCCTAGCTCCTAACCCTAACCTTAACTCTAACCCTAGCTCCTAACCCTAACCTTAAAACATAACCTTAACTTAACCCTAGCTCCTAACCCTAACCTTAACTCTAACCCTAGCTCCTAACCCTAACCTTAAAACATAACCTTAACTCTAACCCTAGCTCCTAACCCTAACCTTAAAACATAACCTTAACTCTAACCCTAGCTCCTAACCCTAACCTTAACTCTAACCCTAGCTCCTAACCCTAACCTTAAAACTAACCCTAGCTCCTAACCCTAACCTTAACTCTAACCCTAGCTCCTAACCCTAACCTTAAAACTAACCCTAGCTCCTAACCCTAACCTTAACTCTAACCCTAGCTCCTAACCCTAACCTTAAAACTAACCCTAATTCTTGCCCTAACACTAATTATAACCTTAACCCTAACCCCCCTAGAAATAGTATATGACCTTGTGGGGACAAACAAAATGTCCATAGTTAGTCAAATTGTTGTTCGTTTACTATTCTTTGGGGGACTTCTGGTCTACACAAGTATAGTTAAACATGTCCACACACACACACACACACACACACACACACACACACACACACACACACACACACACACACACACACACACACACACACACACACACACACAGCACCTACCACTTGTACGTCTGAGGGGACTCTAGAGAGGAAGTCTAGCACCTCATTGTTTTCGATCAGGTATGGATTCCTGAGCTTCTTAGTAAACTTATTCACACCTGAGAAGAGTGGAGGGGAAGAAACCGGTCAGAACAGGTTAGAGACGATGATAGGGATGTAATGGTCAGAACCCCAGGGGCTGACTAGCTACACCCCACCTTGAGGCTAGCCTGCATCTTCAATTTGGGGTCTGTAGACAGGAGACACACAAGGAGCAAGGGACAGACACATACACACAGACTCACCCCAGGCGAGCACAAGGTATCGCAGAGGGATGAGGTAGAGGAGGACTGTAGCCACACACAGAACAGATATGGCCAGCCAACTCAGGAAAGGCACTGTCCAGTTAAATGTACTGTAGAGAGAGAGACAGAGATGTTAGGGAAGACACACACACACAAACTGTAGCTGTCGAAAGGCGATACACAAACACACACACACACAGACTCACTCACTTCTTTATCCTCTCTCCATAGGAGGCCACGTCATCCAAGGCACTCTGTACACTGACACACACGTCCTGGAGGGCATACAGCTTATCCATGAAGCCCTTACGCTCCGAATCCTGCCAGGATACGCACACGCATGCAAATGTTACAGGGAAAGAAAAGGTTGCTCCTAACAACAAAATACAAAATCATGTAATTAATTTTTTACAATAATGTTTTTCTATCAGTTGCACACAAGGTTAAAGAGAAGGTCAAATGTTACCTTGTCATCTTTCTCCTCTTCCTCTTCCTCCCACTCGAACGTGGCTTCCCCTGCCTGTTGTACGCCACATTGCCAGGACAGGGAGGAGAGAGACATTATACATATAGTGCCTTCGGAAAGTATTCAGACCCCTTGACTTTTTCCACATTTTCTTACGTTACAGCCTTATTCTAAATTTGATTAAATATATATTTTTTCTCATCAATCTACACACAATACCCCATAATGACAAAGCAAAAACAGATTATTAGATTTTTTTGCAATTTATAAAAAATAAATAACATATCACAGTATTCAGACCCTTTACTAAGTACTTTGTTGAAGCACCTTTGTCAGCGATTACATCATCGAGTCTTCTTGGGTATGACGCTACAAGCTTGGCACACCTGTATTTGGGGAGTTTCTCAAATTCTTCTCTGCAGATTCTTTCAAGGTCTGTCACGTTGGATTGGGAGCATTGTTGCCCAGCCTTTTTTCAAGTCTCTCCAGAGATGTTCATTCAGGTTTAAGTCCGGGCTCTGGCTGCGACACTCAATGACATTTACAGACTTGTCCCAAAGCCACACCTACGTTGTCTTGGCTGTGTGCTTAGGTTTGTTGTCCTGTTGGAAGGTGAACCTTCGCCCCAGTCTGAGGTCCTGAGTGCTCAGGAGCAAGTTTTCATCAAGGATCTCTCTGTACTTTGCTCTGTTCATCTTTTTCTCGATCCTGACTAGTCTCCCAGTCCCTGCCACTGAAAAACATCCCCACAGCCTGATGCTGCCCCCACCATGCTTCACAGTAGGGATGGTGCCAGGTTTCCTCCAGACGTGACGCTTGGAATTCAGGCAAAAGAGTTCAATCTTGGTTTCATTAGAGAATTTTGTTTCTCATGGTCCGTGAGTGTTTAAGTGCCTTTTGGCAAACTCCAAGTGGGCTGTCATTTGCCTTTTACTGAGGAGTGGCTTCCATCTGGCCACTCTACCATAAAGGCCTAATTGGTGGATTGCGGCAGAGATGGTTGTCCTTCTGGAAGGTACTCCCATCTCCACAGAGGAACTCTGGAGCTCTGTTAGAGTGACCATCGGGTTCTTGGTCACCTCCCTGGTTCTAAACTTCCTCCATTTAAGAATGATGGAGGCCACTGTGTTCTTGGAGACCTTCAATGCTGCAGAAATTCCTTTGACCTCATGGCTTGGTTTTTGCTCTGACATGCACTGTCAGCTGTGGGACCTTATATAGACAGGTGTGTGCCTTTCCAAATCATGTCCAAACAATTGAATTTACCACAGGTGGACTCCAATCAAGTTGTAGAAACATCTCAAAGATGATCATTGGAAACAGGATGCACCTGAGCTCAATTTCGAGTCTCACAGCAAAGGGTCTGAAAACTTATGTAAATAAGGTACCTCTGTTTTTTATTTTTAATACATTTGCAAACATTTCTAAAAAACCTGTTTTCACTTTGTCATTGTGGAATATTGTGTGTAGATTGACGAGGATTTAAAAAAAATATATATATACATATAATCCATTTAAGAAAAAGGCAGTAGCGTAACAAAATGTGGAAAAAGTCAAGGGGTCTGAGTACTTTCTGAAGGCACTGTTGAGAGAAACGATAACATTATAGAAACACACTACACAGAACCACAGCACTCACCGTGTCTCCCGACTCCCTGCCTGCAGTGATGAAGTAATTCCACGTCAACAGCAGCAGCAGAGCTCCAGGCACCATATAGAGCTCAAAGTTCCACACTACTACCACAAAGAACTGAGAGAGAAAGGGAGAGATTATTACTTTAATTGGACGAGGCCCGTAGACCTTAATATCAAAGTGTGTGTGTGTGTGTGTTTCCTACCAGGAAGGCACTGATGCTCCTCTGAGGTGACTCCCACTCAAAGCAGCTGTTAATGAAGGTTCCAATGTTTATCACGAACAAGATGCACCTCTTCACTCGGTTAAAGTTCTGCTGGAGCAACTAGAACGAAAAACACAGGGTCTTCGTCATCATCATCATCATCACCTGCCGTAAAACACACACTCGCACACTTACATGTTTAGACACTTTGGGTTCTTCCTCAATGTACTTCTGCTCTGGTGGAACTATCGTCCTCAAGCCTGCCTTCACCTGAGGACGACAGGAATCACAACCCCCAAAAGGAGTGGAAGGAACATGTCAGGTGAGAGGAAGCAAAGGATGGTTCAGGAAAGAGAAGGTGAATAGAGTACACTCACAGTGCTATAGATGACGTCAGACTCTAGGTAGATGAGTCCTTTAGTTGGTCCGGTCATCTCCTTATTCTTCAATACATAACCCTTCTGTTCTCCATTCTGGATCTGTGCGAGAGAGGAAGGGAGGGAGTGTGAAAGAGGGTAAGAGCAGGCTATGTGTGTTTCTTTGCATTCCTAAGAAGGATGTGTGCTGGAGTTGCGCGGCACACACGCACACGCGCACACGCGCACACACACACACTCACTCACTCACTCACTCACTCACTCACATGTAACAGTGGGATGGCCACTTTGCCCAAGAAGTCAGCGCTCCTGTCTCGGTCTTCATCAAACACTGTCACCTCCAACACAGAGTGGATGTCCTTCACATTACTGAGAGGGAGGAGGTGAGGAGTGGGGGGGGGGGGGGGGAGTAATAGGAGGGGATTAGAGGGAGAGGAGGACGGGGGAAGGAGGGGGGAAGGAAGGAGGGAGCAGAGTAGTGGGAAGGAGAGGGATAGGAAGGCAGGGAGGGAGGGAAACAGAAAGCAGGCTGTTACTGATAAAGGTCTGTATTGGGTTGGAGACTGAGGGGCAAAGTTGAAAGGAATAGAGAAAGGGATAAAAAGAGGGTGGATATATCGATGAAAGAGAGGAGAGGCAGGTATTTAAAGATGGAAAGAAAGAGGAAGAGATAGATGGATATACTGTAAATAGATGGAAGGAAAAAGGGAGAGATAGAGGGATATACTGTAAATAGATGGAAGGAAAAGGGAGAGATAGAGGGATAGAAAGAAGTCGACACTTACAAGGTGAAGACTTTGTTCCATTCCGGGTTGAGGTTCTTGTAGATGGTGTGTGTTTGTAACCGGTCGTTATTCAGCTCCAAAACACAGAAAGGATCACTCTTACCTACACAGAGACGCAGGCAGTTATACTAAAACCACATGCACACACACACATCCACTTCCCTACACGCACTTCCGCGCGCACACACACACACACACATATACACACACACCTTACCTGTGACATCGGCAGCCATGAGGCCCTCAGCTCTCATCACCTTGACCTGAACTATCCCCACATCTTTCAGGTTAGACAGGGGCCGGAACATGCCCTGGGAGAGAGGGAGAGAAAGCGAAAGACAGAATATTAATTCCTACCAGCGTTTTGGAGAGAGAGTGGTGTGAGTGAGATCTGTCATACTGCTCCACCCTCTGGTCAAAAAGAGGTACTACACAGATCCAGTGGTCAGAGAAAGAGACTTTAGGTTACAACCACTACACCACCATATCCCTTAGCGATCTGTAAACTTAACCAAATCCTCTTTTTTGAACGGATGTCTTCCCTGAGTTTTCAGGTTGGCAAACATAATGGTGAATAGACTAAGTTGTACTCCCTTTTACTACAATGTTACTCACATATCGGCCCATGATCTCCCTGCGTTCGATGGGGTCGTCGAGCGGGGTGAGTGACAGGTCGGCGATGGAGACGTGTGAGGAGGCTGTCAGAGTGAGCAGCAGCACCACAGAGCCCCGGGACTCCTCCAACGCCAGCTCTAACCGATGGGTGTGTTCCTTAGCAAGGGTGGACAAGTCTAATGTGCAGCTGAAAGAGTCACACACACAGAGTTACATACACACACACATACTCAGTGGGGACGACATGCAGCTAGAAAATACACACACACACAAACACACAGAGTTAAATACACACACACACAGTTGTATACACACACACACACACACACACACACACACACACACACACACACACACACACACACACACACACACACACACACACACACACACACACACACACACACACAGAGTTATATACACACACACACAGAGTTAAATACACACACTCACACACACAGAGTTATACACACACACTCACACACACAGAGTTATACACACACACACACACACACACACAGAAAGTTAAATACACACACACACACACACACACACACACACACACACACACACACACAGAAAGTTAAATACACACACACACACACACGCACACAGTTAAACACACACACACACACAGTTAAATACACACACACACACTCAGTGGGGACGACATGTAACTAGAAAACACATACACCGACACACACACACACAAGCAGACTCACCGTCCTATGAAGTCATCCCTGCGTCCTGTATCTTTGTCCCAGACTGCAATTTCCAGCACTCCTCCTGTCTCTTCATACAGGTGCAGATCAAACTGCTCTCTCCACTGGGGACACAGCGTCTTAGGCATGGTCTACGGGGAGAAAGAGAGACGCTGATGACCTGTGCGTGCGCGTGCATGTGTGTATGCCGCGTCTGTACCTTGCTCCTGTACTTCTGGTTTCCCAGTCTGAACTTCGCATAGGGGTCACTGAGGCCGTTGGGGTCCATGGGGCAAAGGTCACGACCTTCGATCAGAGAGATGCTGACGATGCCTCTCCACAGCTGGTGCTTACGGTGCAGCTCTGCCAGACGCACGGACTGCTGCTGCAGAGACAAAACCCAGAGGGACAGAGAAAGAGAGATGGAGAGAGGGAAAGGAAGAAAGAAAGTCCGTTACATAGATTTTACATTTTGAATCACTTCTGGTGCTAAAAGCAGGAGCACCAACATCATGTCGACCCCGGTGCTAAAATATGGGAGAGGATGACAACCACAACAAACAGCGCTACAGCACCGCCACAGTGTATCACCTGCACCAGCTGTTAGACAGACTGTCTGCTCAGAGACACATTATCGATTGTACTATAACTCACAACGTGACACCATTGATAAAGCAAAGTCAGTTCTGAAAGGGGAACCCGAGTGCCCGCCTCCGCTGACGCATCAGCTTTGGATTGTACCAATTAGACGCGAGTAGCAATCACGCTTCACTTCTTTGGCGGTCTATTTAAGGTGAGCGCCTCTGATTCTCTAGTATGCCTGTTCTTATTTTGCTCCCAACCCCAAGTCTCCACCTGTTCTGCTTCCCTGCTGGGGGATTGGTGGAGCTGACCGCGCTCACTGCTTGCAGTTCATTGTATATATCGATGCTTTGCTTGGGCAGTGAGGTGCCCGGAAGGAGCAGAGCCCATATCGCCAAGACTTGCATTATTCGTTCTTTAATATATGGCGAAACATATTTCGACATGGTGTTTCCTTGCTGAACTATGGTGTTTAGAATTAGGGTTTTAATAATCTTTAAGATCCAGAGCTTATCTCTGTGTTTAAAATGGGACAGTGTTCTTTCTGCTGTGGCAGTGAGACTGACCCTGCTGGAGAAAAAAAAATATGCATAGACCAGCATATGCTGGTGACTAGAGCTGGTTTTGCTGGTGGCCAGCCTTTGTTGTGTTTTGGACACTTTTTGGACACTAGCTGGTGTGCTAGTGTCCATCTTATGCTGGTATTTTTTATTGATTTTAATTTGACCTTTATTTAACTAGGCAAGTTAGTTAGTTGAGAACAAATTCTTATTTTCAATGACGGCCTAGGAACAATGGGTTAACTGCCTTGTTCAGGGACAGTATGCTGGTGACCATGCTGGTAAACCAGCATAACCAATTAGATAGACCGTTGAGACCTGTTTGACCAGCTACTGTAGACCAGGGATGGGCAAATATTTGTCTTTTTTTGGAGCTCAATCGGCGTCTCAAATTACCGTCAAGAGATATAATCGTAAAATACACAAGGTGCAATTTCGAAATTTGGTCGAGCGTCGGCAGTTTTCTTTAATCTTACTGTGTCAGTCACTGACAGTCATTCAATTAGCTCATGTCAGCTACCATTTTTTGATTTATAAATTAGTCTAGCCAGCTATCAAACTTGTAGTAATCATGGTCGGATTACCGACCAGGGGGCCCCCATTGATTTTGTTAGTCACTCTCACTCAGATATCATATTCAATACTGCAATACTGCAAACTTTTCTCTTCAACCTATGGCAAAAAATGTGTAGAATTACAGGGACTTAGCTGTAAACTGCACATTTTTCACTCGGCCGCATTGCTAAATGAGTAGAGGCCCAACAAATTCCATACGGCTAAGGGCCAGATCTGACAGTATTATGTGGGTATGGATGTGAGTATGCAGACCTGCCAGTCACTGCGGCCCCTCATGATGCCGTTCAGTGGGGTGGGATGAGGGGATAGAGAACAGCAACACCAACACAACACAGCACTGGGATGGACGCGGCTGCTACACAAACACACACACACACACACTGGGTATGGCTAGGGATAGGAGCTGATGCTATTCGTCATAGTTTTACCTTACTGGATCGCCTCCAGGTCCGTTTGAGCAGCGTGGTCTAGAAATAAGACACATTATTTCAAAGAGCACTCCATTCAACATAGACTCCCATCTCCGCAGCACTCCACCAATCAGGCCTTTATTAGAGTGGCCAGACAGAAGCCACTCCTAAGTAAAAGGCACATAACATCCAGCTTAGAGTTTACCAAAAGGCATCTATAGGACTCAGACCATGAGAAACAAGATTATCTGGTCTGATGAAACCAAGATTGAACTATTTGGCCTGAATGCCAAAAAGTTAAGGCTGTAATGTAATGTAACAAAATGTGGAAAAAGTCAAGGGGCAAAAATACTTTGAGGGCACTGTATGTAGAGTAGTTGGAATAAGTGGATATACTTTATACGCAAACCATCAACTACAGGGCCAACCCATCAACTACAGGGCCAAACCATCAACTACAGGGCCAAACCATCAACTACAGGGCCAAACCATCAACTACAGGGCCAACCCATCAACTACAGGGCCAAACCATCAACTACAGGGCCAACCCATCAACTACAGGGCCAAACCATCAACTACAGGGCCAAACCATCAACTACAGGGCCAACCCATCAACTACAGGGCCAAACCATCAACTACAGGGCCAACCCATCAACTACAGGGCCAAACCATCAACTACAGGGCCAAACCATCAACTACAGGGCCAACCCATCAACTACAGGGCCAAACCATCAACTACAGGGCCAAACCATCAACTACAGGGCCAAACCATCAACTACAGGGCCAAACCATCAACTACAGGGCCAACCCATCAACTACAGGGCCAAACCATCAACTACAGGGCCAAACCATCAACTACAGGGCCAAACCATCAACTACAGGGCCAACCCATCAACTACAGGGCCAAACCATCAACTACAGGGCCAACCCATCAACTACAGGGCCAAACCATCAACTACAGGGCCAAACCATCAACTACCAAACCATCAACTACAGGGCCAAACCATCAACTACAGGGCCAAACCATCAACTACAGGGCCAAACCATCAACTACGGGGCCAAACCATCAACTACGGGGCCATTCCATCAACTACAGGGCCTAACAATCAACTACAGGGCCAAACCATCAACTACAGGGCCAAACCATCAACTACAGGGCCAAACCATCAACTACAGGGCCAAACCATCAACTACAGGGCCAAACCATCAACTAAGGGCCAAACCATCCATCAACTACAGGGCCATCAACTAGAGGGCTAAACCATCAACTACAAACCATCAACTACAGGGCCAACCCATCAACTACAGGGCCAAACCATCAACTACAGGGCCAAACCATCAACTACAGGGCCAAACCATCAACTACAGGGCCAAACCATCAACTACACTACGGGGCCATTCCATCAACTACAGGGCCTAACAATCAACTACAGGGCCAAACCATCAACTACAGGGCCAAACCATCAACTACAGGGCCAAACCATCAACTACAGGGCCAAACCATCAACTACAGGGCCAAACCATCAACTACAGGGCCAAACCATCAACTACAGGGCCAAACCATCAACTACGGGGCCAAACCATCAACTACGGGGCCAAACCATCAACTACAGGGCCAACCCATCAACTACAGGGCCAAACCATCAACTACAGGGCCAAACCATCAACTACAGGGCCAAACCATCAACTACGGGGCCAAACCATCTACGGGGCCATTCCATCAACTACAGGGCCTAACAATCAACTACAGGGCCAAACCATCAACTACAGGGCCAAACCATCAACTACAGGGCCAAACCATCAACTACAGGGCCAAACCATCAATTACAAGGACAAACCATCAACTACAGGGCCAAACCATCAACTCCAGGGCCAACCCATCAACTACAGGGCCAATCCATCAACTACAGGGCCAATCCATCAACTACAGGGCCAAACCATCAACTAAAGGGCCTAACAATCAACTACAGGGCCAAACCATCAACTACAGGGCCAAACCATCAACTACAGGGCCAAACCATCAACTACAGGGCCAACCCAACAACTACAGGGCCAAGCCATCAACTAGAGGGCTAAACCATCAACTACCAACCCAATCAACTACAGGGCCAAGCCATCAACTACAGGGCTAAACCATCAAGGGCCTAAGGGCCAAACCATCAACTACAGGGCCAAACCATCAACTCAACTACAGGGCCAAACCCATCAACTACAGGGCCTAACAATCAACTACAGGGCCAAACCATCAACTACAGGGCCAAACCATCAACTACAGGGCCTAACAATCAACTACAGGGCCAAACCATCAACTACAGGGCCAAACCATCAACTACAGGGCCTAACAATCAACTACAGGGCCAAACCATCAACTACAGGGCCAACCCATCAACTACAGGGCCAAACCATCAACTACAGGGCCAAACCATCAACTACAGGGCCAAACCATCAACTACAGGGCCAACCCATCAACTACAGGGCCAAACCATCAACTACAGGGCCAACCCATCAACTACAGGGCCAAACCATCAACTACAGGGCCAAACCATCAACTACAGGGCCAAACCATCAACTACAGGGCCAACCCATCAACTACAGGGCCAAACCATCAACTACAGGGCCAACCCATCAACTACAGGGCCAAACCATCAACTACAGGGCCAAACCATCAACTACAGGGCCAACCCATCAACTACAGGGCCAAACCATCAACTACAGGGCCAAACCATCAACTACAGGGCCAAACCATCAACTACAGGGCCAACCCATCAACTACAGGGCCAAACCATCAACTCAACTACAGGGCCAAACCATCAACTACAGGGCCAAACCATCAACTACAGGGCCAACCCATCAACTACAAACCATCAACTACAGGGCCAACCCATCAACTACAGGGCCAAACCATCAACTACAGCCAAACCATCAACTACAGGGCCAACCCATCAACTACAGGGCCAAACCATCAACTACAGGGCCAAACCATCAACTACAGGGCCAAGGGCCAAACCATCAACTACAGGGCCAACCCATCAACTACAGGGCCAAACCATCAACTACAGGGCCAAACCATCAACTACAGGGCCAAACCATCAATTACAGGGCCAACCCATCAACTACAGGGCCAAACCATCAACTACAGGGCCAAACCATCAACTACAGGGCCAAACCATCAACTACAGGGCCAAACCATCAACTACGGGGCCATTCCATCAACTACAGGGCCTAACAATCAACTACAGGGCCAAACCATCAACTACAGGGCCAAACCATCAACTACAGGGCCAAACCATCAACTACAGGGCCAAACCATCAATTACAAGGACAAACCATCAACTACAGGGCCAAACCATCAACTCCAGGGCCAACCCATCAACTACAGGGCCAATCCATCAACTACAGGGCCAATCCATCAACTACAGGGCCAAACCATCAACTAAAGGGCCTAACAATCAACTACAGGGCCAAACCATCAACTACAGGGCCAAACCATCAACTACAGGGCCAAACCATCAACTACAGGGCCAACCCAACAACTACAGGGCCAAGCCATCAACTAGAGGGCTAAACCATCAACTACAGGGCCAACCCATCAACTACAGGGCCAAGCCATCAACTACAGGGCCTAACAATCAACTACAGGGCCAAACCATCAACTACAGGGCCAAACCATCAACTACAGGGCCTAACAATCAACTACAGGGCCAAACCATCAACTACAGGGCCAAACCATCAACTACAGGGCCTAACAATCAACTACAGGGCCAAACCATCAACTACAGGGCCAAGCCATCAACTACAGGGCCAAACCATCAACTACAGGGCCTAACAATCAACTACAGGGCCAAACCATCAACTACAGGGCCAAACCATCAACTACAGGGCCTAGCAATCAACTACAGGGCCAAACCATCAACTACAGGGCCAAACCATCAACTACAGGGCCAAAAAGTCTACAGACCTCTTGCACTGTTTTCACATTTTGCTGCCTTAATGTTACATCTAAAACCAACAAATCTATGCAACTTATTCCACATTTTCAAAGTGAAATTTTTTGAAAAAATATCTTCCAAATGTCTAAAAACCTGTGATAAACAAAGATGTCCTGATTGCAAATTGCAGTGTATTCGAAGGGCTTCTAAAGTTGGTAATTTCCACTTTAAAATGTCAGACTTGATTTGAACTATTTTGAACTAAAAATGTATCAACTCATAAAAATTGTCCAATAATTATAATCCACATAATTATTCACAGTTCCTGTTGCTGCAGGATTATTTTTCTGCTGTGAGAAACTGGTCAAATAAGATGTATTTGCCATTTTGTATTACAGTATTACTTAATGGCCTTGTGGCAAACAGACCAGTTATGAGGAGTGAATGTGATGTTGTTGATTCTCTGTATTTTCAAGTATTGTTGTGGCAGCATCATGTTATGGGTATGCTTGTCACTGGCAGGGAATGGGGAGTTTGTCAGCATCAAAATAAATATGAAAGGAGCCAAAGCCCAGGTAAAACGTTTGTGGAAAACCTGCCGTAGTCTTCTGAAAACCTAACCCTGGGAAATTGTATAGCCAAAGACCCACCAGAATGGCTTTCCAAGAGGTGGTGTCTCAGTCCTGACTTAAATCTGCTTGAAAATCAGAGACAAGGTTTGAATATTGCTGTCCATCAATGATTTCCAAAATGATTCCCAAACTATTTGGAGCAATTTTGTCCAAATGAATGGATATGTGTTGCCCTAAAAGTTGTGCAAGTTTGGTAGAATCTTATTCAAAATGATTCACAGCCGTAATGGCGCAATCAAGACATCTACATTTTTTATTCATTTGGAAAATCTTCTATGATTTTTCTTTCAGTAGATGGTGTAGATTGGTGGGGGAACATTTTTATATGAATTTTTATACATTTTTATATTTTATTTCAAGGTAGCAAAATGTGAAGACTGCAAGGGGTGTGTAGAGTATCAAAGTATTGATAAGAGACACTTCACACTGGTTCTGATTAGTAGCCCCACCCCCTCTCTCTATCTCCACCCCTTTTTCTCTTTCCCTGCCCCACAATGTCTCCCAGAGTGGAAGAGGGTCATACTTGAAAGGCCAGGCTGTGTACACTGTAAAAAAAAAAGAAGAGAGATGTTGTTTCCACATACAGTTGTGAGGCAACCAGTTGCGATAAGATTGTGAATTTGTTCAACAGGAATTTCACACACAAACATTTTGTTGAGAAAAATCACAATCCTATTGCAGCTGGTTACCTTGTTCGTTGAAGCAACCTTTTCTCTTCTTCTTTGTTGTTAGTGTAGCCGTCGGGTCCATGTCTAATTAACCCAGCAGATCGTGCATAATACATTGACGGGATTCATTTTACATCCTGGCACCACAGATGCCTCGTCCCCGTTCCGATGTGGAACACAAAATAACAGAACAGGACAGAGTGTTCCAAATTCCCGCTTCCAGTTCCACACTGCTCCAGATACAGATGCAAAAAAAAATAATACGGTCTAAGATGCTGCTGTAATTAAGGCTTTAATTAAAACTAATCAAGGGGTAAGAACCCAATAAATTCCCATGATGGATATTACATCTGTGTGAAAGAGTGTCAGGGAGATGGAGAGAGGGCATGCAGGAATATTAAGCCAGGCTACATCAGGCTAAAAGAGACTAATTGGAGTTGGCAGGTCTGAAATATGCTACAGGAGGCTAATGGGCTAACTACCGATAGACTCACTTTGTTCACATAAGGCTTCCAACAATGCTCCTTTACCACCTCATTTGTCTGTGGGACACAAACAGTTTACAGACTCAGCACCACTAGACCCTCAATACACTATAGCTACTGGCTGCCTTACATTTCCTCAGAGCTAAACGTGTTCAGTGCTGGGCTGGAACAGAAACCTGCACCGCCCTGTAGTTTTTCCGGGACTGCAGTGATCCGGTTCCCTTACCGTGCATCTCGTCAAAAATGAAACGTGTTAGTGCCAGGCTGGAGCAAAACCCTCTCCTATAATGATAACTGTTGTCAGTGGGTAAGTGGTGGTGTAACACTTACAGTGGCATCCCTGTGCGGCTCCTCTATGGAGCCGTCTTTAGGCCTTAAGGTGACGGTCAGCTCCAGTGTTCCCAGGTCTACATCAGGGTAGTGAGGGTCCTGCAGTGTTAGATTAACTGGTATTGCCCTGCACAGGAATAGATCACATTCAATCGTTGTCGTAGCATGAAGAAGGATCGGACCAAAGCACAGCGGGGTAAGTGTTCATGATTTTTTGGTCACACCCTGACCAAACCTAAATAGAGACATAAAAAGCTCTCTAAGGTCAGGGCGTGACAGTACCCCCCCCCCCAAAAGTGCGGACTCCGGCAGCAAAACCTGAACCTATAGGGGAGGGTCTGGGTGGGCATCTATCCGCGGTGGCAGCTCTGGTGCGGGAAGTAGACCCCGCTCCACCTCTGGCTTGGCCCACTTTGGTGGCGCCTCTAGTGTGAGGACCTCGCTGCGGGCCCCGGACTGGGCCCCCTTGCTGCGGGCCCCGGACTGGACACCCTCGTTGCGGGCTCCGGACTGGGCACCCTCGTTGCGGGCCCGGACTAGACACCCTCGCTGGAGGCTCCGGACTGGAGGGCGTCGCTGGAGGCTCCGGACTGGAGGGCGTCGCTGGAGGCTCCGGACTGGAGGGCGTCGCTGGAGGCTCCGGAGCCTCCAGCGACGCCCTCCAGTCCGGGGCCCGCAACGAGGGTGCCCACTCCAGTGAATGCCCACTTTAGCCCGGCACCTCCAGAGTGCAGGCACAGGTCGAACCAGGCTGTGGGGGAGCACTGGAGATCTAGTGCTTGACACTTGCACCTCTCCACTTGGCTGAATGCCCACTTTAGCCCGGCAGGCATAGGATGCACTGAGCAGTCATAGCGCACCGGGCTATGAGCACGCACTGGAGACACTGTGCACTTTACTGCATGACACGGTGCCTGACCAGTATCACGTTCCTTCCCTCAGGTCTTTAGCCTGACTCCGCCAAGCTCCCTGTGTGCTTTTGGGGGTCTTTTGCCTCTCATGCCTGCTTCGCTGACTTGCCTCATATCGCCGCCTCTCAGCTTTAGCTGCCCCCAGTTCCTCTTTCGGACGGCGATATTCCCCAGCCTGCCCCCAGGGTCCTCTCCCGTCCAGGATTACCTCCCAAGTCCACGAATCCTGAACCCTCTGCTCCTCCATACCACGCTGCTTGGTCCGTTTGTGGTGGGTAGTTCTGTAACGCTCATCGTTGCATGAAGAAGGATTGGACCAAAGCGCAGCGTGGTAAGTGTTCATGATCTTTATTAAAACTGAACAAAAATAACAAAGCGAGAAATGACAGCGAACAGTTCTGTCAGGTGCAGAAAACACAAACAGAAAATAACTACCCACAAAACACAGGTGGGAAAAGGCTACCTAAGTATGGTTCCCAATCAGAGACAACGATAGACAGCTGTCCCTGATTGAGAACCATACCCGGCCAAAACAAAGAAATGCAAAACATAGAAAAATGAACATAGAATGCCCACCCAAATCACACCCTGACCAAAACAAAATAGAGACATAAAAAGCTCTCTAAGGTCAGGGCGTGACAGTCTGAGTGTGTGGATGTCTGTGTGACACCAGGTCTCAGGTAGGGTCCGGTTCGACTGGAGGAACAGAACAGAGGACATCAGAGGAAAACAGGTTGCAAAACCCGGGAGCCACAATAGCTGATAATGTAATGCAGTCATGTGGTTTGGTGTGGCTTAAGGTTGTGAGTTGAATTTGTGCAGGGATCGTCATATACACAGACTGAAAATGCATGCACTCGCTGTACTGTAAGTCGCTTTGGAGAAAAGCTTCTGTCAGACAGGTGATCTGCATACTGTATGCACAGTATATGCCAAAACAGTTCACAAACAGGTTATATACAGATGCCATAGGCCTACAGTACCGCTGTTGCTCCAGGGACTCCAGGTAGAGGTAAGCTGAACCCATGAAGTCATCCTGAAGGCCGAAGTCATAGTCAAACACCTGCAGGGAAAACACACACCATCTGTGTTAGAGTGTGTGTTTAAGAGTGTGTGTGTGTGTGCGCGCGTGCATGTTCGTTACCTTGACATAGAGAGGTTCCTGCAGACTGTCAACCAGTAGTTTAGTCCCCTCGTCCCAGACAGGGTTAAGGTTCTTGTGGATGGTCTTACTGCGAAACACCTCCTTCCCGCACAGCTTAAACTTCACATATGGATCACTGGTACCTGAGAGAGAGAGAGAGAGAGAGAGAGAGAGAGAGAGAGAGAGAGAGAGAGAGAGAGAGAGAGAGAGAGAGAGAGAGAGAGAGAGAGAGAGAGAGAGAGAGAGAGACAGAGAGAGACAGAGAGAGACAGAGAGAGAGAGAGAGAGAGAGAAAAAAGTGAGACACTTTTCAAGATTTTTTTTTTTTTTTACAAACATTATTCCAGTCCAACCCTGTACCTCCCAACCCCCTAAAGATAGATGGACAGATATACTGTATATGACTCGGTACCTCCTCTGTCCCGTATGGCCAGGTTGTGTCCTCTCTTCAGCACTATGTCCAGCTGGTACATCTCTGAGCTGGGCAGAGCTCTGTCCGAGTTAACCCCCGAGTCACCAGTGGCACCCATAACCTGGGGAGACAGATGTTTAAAAATACAGCGTTAAACACACAACCTAACACACACAGACACACAAACATGCATGCACACACAAACAGTTTCACAGGCATACACACACAGACAAACAAACAGAGAGAGAGAGAGAGAGAGAGAGAGAGAGAGAGAGAGAGAGAGAGAGAGAGAGAGAGAGAGAGAGAGAGAGAGAGAGAGAAAGAAAAAAACACAAAGCACACACACAAAGCATAATAAACCTGACATCCTGAAAAACATGTTGGCCAAAACACAGCATTGGAACGAGGAATCCAACTTCCTGGAACCTCCTACACCAGAGATGCTTTCAGCCTTACAGCTCCTACAGCAGCGATGCTTTCACTAGCAAACACAGTCGAGAGCATAATATTCACCATAAAAGCGACCGTAAAGCTTAGTCCCGTTCCTCTGCTGTGGACGTGTGTGTAGGCAGGGCACACGCGTTTCCAGTGAGCAGACGGCTATCAGTGTGGGTCTCATGTACCAAGAGAAAACCAATGAAACAGCACATCGACAGGGACACCACTAACAGGATGTTGCATGAGAAAGACTTCCTGAGCTGAGTGTGAGCTTCTTATCTACGATTCATATCCATTCCGGTGTTGCTCCATTTCCATGCCCAGGTCCACTGTCATCACGATGCATTAACCAAGGCCGGTCAGTGTGTGCATCTACTGTACTCAACCATTTCCTGCTACAGGTTCTATAGGAATTATACTTCTGGTGAAGAGAGGGTCAGCTGATATATTGTCCCCACTTACACCAAAAAAACAAATCTGGTGATCAGGACATAGATCAAGCCCAGGGATAAACACCAACCCTACGGTATTGCATCCCTGATCACATAGTGATTACAGTGTACACACACTGCCAGTGCCGGCTTTGTCTCCCGAGTTTGGTTCCGTGAATTATACATTGCTGTACCTCATAATTACACTGTGGTTACCATAGTAATTCTCTCCCGCTCTCTCTTTCTCCCTCCAGGCGCACTCAAACACACAGACACACTTAAATCAATGGCGGTCAGCAACCCAGCAACTTAAAATGAAGTGCTCTGTAACACCTAAACGAGTGGCAACTGAGCTGGCACCAACGCGAAGGAGGCAAAACTGAACTTTGCTGGAGTACTGAAACACATCCTTCCGAGATGTTTTCGAAAGATGTCATGATGTGTTGTAACACCACTTAATCAAGTGTTGAGTAACACCTTCCCAGGGCCTGGGAGCCCTACCGGAAGAGGTTGAAAACAATATTTTGGCGTTTCGAGTTTGGTTCAGTGCAGAAGTAGATACCTTCTCTTTTGGTGTTGTTTCCCCTCTCTAAATCTTCTAAACACTATCATGGTGTTTCAGCGTTAGAACAGCTCTTCTGCAGTATGTTAAAAATGTATTTATGTTCAGCATCTGATCGTTTGCCCATTTTGGTAGGCTTGTTGAGCACAGTGCTCAACCCACCAACAGTAACTGAAGGTTTTACAACAAGCACTATCTTTGCCTCTTCCGTCAAAAGGTAGAAATGTGGGAATGGGTAGTCTCACCATTGAACGACATTTTTGATTTATGGTTTTGATATCCATTCATCATGATCCATTCATCATGATCCATTCATCCTGATTCATTCATCCTGATCCATTCATCCTGATCCATTCATCATGATCCATTCATCATGATCCATTCATCCTCCTGGCACATCAAGCTGCTTAATACTCATATAGAAGTTTACTTTTCATCCTTCAAACGTGCATACAACATTCTGTGAAATAATCATAAAGTCTAAAACATTTGAATTACCCATAATCCTCAAAAAAAAAAAAGAGCCACGTGACAAGATGTTTGATTCAAACCAAATCATTTCAATCACAAAATGTTCTCTCTTTGGTTAGTTGCCCTCATAAAAGTTACTTACATTTTGAGCAACATATTTAAGTTGGATTGATTCTTACATTTTTGGGTAAAATCATTGAAACGACTTGCATTCATTTTCTATGAACTATTTGTTTTTTTGTTTGTTGTCAATTTAAATTCACCCCAGAATAATGTTTTACAGTGTGGCTGTGTGGTTGAGGGTGTGAAAATTCTAATCAATTCCAAAGAAATGCACCATCTTACTGCCCCAGGGGTTCCATTTCCGCTTTCCGCCTGTCCCACTTTCACTCCTTCTCTGTCTCCTGTTTCTATTCTGTCTAAATAAAGCATTGAAAAAGGTGGAACTCCACAAAAATATTCTCCACCGGGTGCTATCATTAATCAACATTTAGGCTATAACTCATTTGCATTTATTACTAACCATTTGATTGTATGAGAGACAGTCTGCCCCCCCCCCCCCCCCCCCCCCCCAAAAAAAACAATGTTCAGATTGAATAACCACTTTGGGCATTCCAGAGTACTTCCATTCTGTTCTCATAATACTGACAGTGGTGTTTACATCTAAACACCAGATCTCCGGTTAGGGTGCATTACTTTTCATGGTTTCATTACACAATCATGGTGTTTTGAGTCTTTCCATCAGACATCTCCAATCTCATGATATCAACAATAGACCATCACTCAGACACAACCTCTCTGTGCACACAATCAATAGGTGATCAATAATAGTGATCTGTACCTGTACTAACAATCAATCAGAGTGATGTGATTAGTCTCGCTATGGCTGGGAGGGGGGGGGGGGGGGGGGGGTAGTCGATAGACTACGAAACAGGAGAGAGGTATTGGCCAAACAACGACAAGACACTTGACTGGCCTGGTACAATTGAGCCAATGGAAAAATGTCAAACGTCAAAACCAATTGTATTGTGTGTCTGTATGCCTGTCTGTATGCCTGCCCATTATGTACAGTGAATGGATAAGGTTTGATTCTGGACTAAGCCGTATGTCTAACCAACCAGGCTGTGGCCCTGAGTAGTGCATTATGTACAGTGAATGGATAAGGTTTGATTCTGGACTAAGCCGTATGTCTAACCAACCAGGCTGTGGCCCTGAGTAGTGCATTATGTACAGTGAATGGATAAGGTTTGATTCTGGACTAAGCCATATGTCTAAACAACCTGGCTGTGCGTGTGTGAACAACAAGTTGCCTGCAGCTGATCTCCACAGGCCTTTGGTACTAAATCAGGAGATGAGCGCTGCTGGGCTTATAATACACACTGATCAGGTACAATCCTATCAGCAGGCACTGATATACATGCAGTACAGGTATATGTATTTCAGAAGAGAGACTGTGTCTGTGTGTTGGTTATTTAGTGAGACAAGCAGCCAGTATAGGCGATCTCCGTGAGCTCTGTGACATGACAACAGACATGTTTCAACTGGCTAAATGTACTGTGAGCTCAACTTTGTGACCAAATGGAGAGAAAAAAATTTCAGAGGAGGTTTAAATGTACAAAAGCAATCAAAGAATTAGACTGTGATTACCATAGTAATTTTCTCTCTCTCTCTCTCTCTCTCTCTCTCTCTAAAAAAGGTTTTCACAGCAGTAATCTTCTCTGACTGATTGAGAGTTTCAAGGGCACTATCATCATTTTAAGTAACATAATAGATGCAAAGCATTGAATATTTAAAATCATGCACCCCCCCTCCCCAAAAATGTTTTACTTTGCACCTGAATTTAACAGCAGGGTACTCCCACATAATTTGAAGGAATGTGCCTATCTGATTTAGGCGACATAGTGCACAGTAAAACGCATCCTTGGTGCATCGTAAAACGCTTCCTTGGTGTTAAATACAGTCTGTGAACAAACTTCAAACGAATTGATGGTTCAGAATACAGGATGCCAAGGTAATGTTTTTGCCAAATTCTGTTCCAGTTAAAAGGTTGTTCAGATTCAATTAGATCTGTGAACCATACGTTTTAATGGCTAGCTCAGGATATGAATTTACCAAAGGTTGTTAATATACAATATTATAGAGATCAATCCCTTCAGGAGCCCACATCATTTATTTTTTAAATTTCATCATTGGATGGTTCGGTAGTTGTGTTTCCCAAGGGACCTCACAGGCCAGAGTAGCTGACCTAAATTGTAAATTATAGGGGAAAAAAGGAGTTTCCTGATAACGTGTATGTATTTTTTGAATCTTGGAATGTTCTCAAACCATTACTGTCCATGATTATCGGCAAGGGTACGGATTCCACATTTGGCCCATTGGTAGGATGCAAAAGGCCCCCCACCAGATAGCAAGGTATTATTGTGAAATTCTGCAGCATGGGCATGCCATTTTCATTCCCAGTTATATAGTAAAACATTTTTTGTACCAAATAGAAATAGTGTGAGCAGTAATACTACCAAAGTGTAGTTGACATTGTTTAAGGGACATATCAGTGAAGACCACCTCTTCCAGGGCAATAGGAGACACCATATTTCTCTCTATACTCAGCTAGGGGACAAAATAATGCTAGTGCCTGGAAATACAATTTTAAAAGTTTGGTACGGATAGTCCAACATCTTTCCCTCGTTGTACATTTATCCGTGATCATATACCTTGCCATATACATTTTGAAACCACACTATGAAACGTATCCCAATAACCAGAAGGGGGAGACAAAAGGGAAGCATTGAACTACAGAAATTCAGCCGCGGCAATATAGTCATTTTGACAATTGATATTCTGCCTGTTAAAGCATTAAAGCAACTGGGATATTATTGTATATACTGAGGTCAGATTGAATGGATTTCAAATCAAATCAAATGTTATTTGTCACATGCGCAGAATACAACAGGCGAAATTACAGGGAAATGCTGACTTACAAGCCCTTAATTAACCAACAATGCAGTAAGTAAGAGATAACAACAAATAAGCAAACGGTAAATAACAATAGCAGGGCTATATACAGGGGGTACTGGTACAGAGTCAATGTGTGGGGGCACCGGTGTCTAGGTAATTGAGGTAGTATGTACATGTAGGTACGCATGTACATATTACCTTGTATGCAAATAGCCTAGGTAGCCATTTGATTAGATGTTCAGGAGTCTTATGGCTTGGGGGGTAGAATCTGTTTCGAAGCCTCTTGGACCTAGACTTGGCACTCCGGTACCGCTTGCCGTGCGGTAGCAGAGAGAACAGTCTATGACTAGGGTGGCTGGAGTCTGACCATTTTTAAGGCGTTCCTTGATATAGAGGTCCTGGACGGCAGGAAGCTTGGCCTTGGTGATGTACTGGGCCGTACGCACTACCGTCTGTAGTGCCTTGCGGTCGGAGGCCGAGCAGTTGCCATACCAGGCAGTGTTGCAACCCGTCAGGATGCTCACGATGGTGCAGCTGTAAAACCTTTTGAGGATCTCAGGACCCATGCCAAATCTTTTCAGTCTCCTGAGGGGGAATAGGTTTTGTTGTGCCCTCTTGTGTCTTGGTGTCCTTGGACCATGTTAGTTTGTTGGTGATGTGGACACCAAGGAACTTGAAGCTCTCAACCTCCTCGACTACAGCCCCGTCGATGAGAATGAGGGCGCGCTCTGTCCTCCTTTTCCTGTTGTCCACAATCATCTCCTTTGTCTTCATCACGTTGAGGGAGAGGTTGTTGTCCTTCCACCACACGGTCAGGTCTCTGACATCCTCCCTATAGGCTGTCTTCATCGTTGTCGGTTATCAGGCCTACCACTGTTGTGTCATCGGCAAACTTAATGGTGTTGGAGTCGTGCCTGACCATGCTTTCATGGGTGAACAGGGAGTACAGGAGGGGACTGAGCACGCACCCCTGAGGGGCACCCGTTTTGAGGATCAGAGTGGCGGATGTGTTGTTACCTACCCTTACCACATGGGGGCGGCCCGTCAGGAAGTCCAGAATCCAGTTACAGAGGGAAGTGTTTAGTCCCAGGGTCCTTAGCTTAGTGATGAGCTTCGAGGGCACTATGGTGTTGAACGCTGAGCTGTAGTCAATGAATAGCATTCTCACATAGGTGTTCCTTTTGTACAGGTGTGAAAGGGCAGTGCGGAGAGCAACAGAGATTGCATCATCTGTGGATTTGTTGGTGTGGTATGCAAATTGGAGTGGGTCTAGGGTTTCTGTGTTGTGGTGAGCCATGACCAACCTTTCAAAGCATTTCATGGCTACAGACGTTAGTTAGTGTTCTTGGACACAGGGACTATGGACACAGGGACTATGGTGCCCAATGATGGGCCTGGTTGGATTTCTGCAGTACCTCCCTACTGTCCGACTCATTGAAGAAAAACTCTTTGTCTAATCTGAGGTGAGCGCTCGCAGTTCTATTCAGTCATAGGAGATGGTAGCAGCAACATTATGTACAAAACAAGGTTGGTTGAGAGGCGATAAGACGGCGGCCATCCCCTCCGGCGCCATCTTACAATCTGAGCGTTAAAGTGTTAACGTTTCTGGCAATGGTTTTATCTAAGGAAGCAAATATATTGCCTCCCAAATATTTAAAACGGGAAACAGCAACATAGCAGTTCTGAGCAATAACTAGGTCATATAGCAACCTGTTTTTGGAACAACAGAACACAGCCTTGAAGGAAGAATGAATTCTAGCGAGTTCCTCTTGATTAGCGTTGTTGTGTTGCACTTCAAACAAACTCCAGTAAAACACATTTGGTTCAGACGGGTTGGTTGGAGCATGTTGCTGGCAATTTCCCCCTCCAGAATTAAGGGTTTGGTTTCTGTACGGGCCACATATTACTGTACATTGATTAAAAGCATATGCTGATTATGTAAATTACCATATTCAGCATATGTTACAGAGCACAGTCACAGAATAATATAATCACTTTGAAGTGCAGTATACCTTTCAATTAAACATATGTTAGAGTGTCGAGTGACACAGAAACCATGCTTGCATAGCGATAATCCTCAAACATGAGAAGAATTACATATCTCCTTCATCCCAGCACAGACATGTGTGATGAAACCAGTTAGGGAACCGAGGGACACGTGTACCAACATGATTCATTCACTTTGATGTTACTGTGATTTCTCCCTGACCTAGACAGCTGACAGATCAAGTCATCTCCTGAGAGTGTGAGTCACCCACTGAGTCACACACACACAAACACACAAACACACAAACTGCATCTGGATTTCCCACATGTTTTCAAACGTGTCGGGGAACCTGTCAGACACACACACACACACACACACACACACACACACACACACACACACACACACACACACACAGAAAACATTTCACACAGGTCTCATGATGACAAGACAGGTATCCCCTAGAGAACCTATCCAGCCAGCAGAAGGACTGTGTGCAAGATAGAGCAATACTGTAAGCCACAATTTAGAAGAGCCACCAACAGTAGCACATTCAAACAACGAAACCCTTGAAAACCATAGCGTGGGGAAGCAAGGGTTAGGTGGCATGGGGAAACAGGGGGTAGGAGGCAGGGAGGCAGCAGCTAAAGCTCACCGATAGCAGTCATCCGCATATTGAGGTCAGATGATGTGACTCGTCCCGTAACCCTTGAAACGCCAATTCCAAACCCTCATTCATGAAGTGAGAGAGAGAGGAGGAGAGAGAGATGGTTGTGGAGACTGGGAGGGAATGAGAGATAAAAGGAGAACGGAGGGGAGAGTGGGAGAAACTGGCACAGGAGGAAACAGGGAAAGAGAGAAAAAAAGAGGGGCCTGCCAAAAGGCACCACTTAGGGACGACAAGCTCCACTCATCCAGAAAACAGCCACCGCCTCTCCTAAATTCATCCTCACATCCGCTCAGTCCCTGACCTCATCTGAGACACACACACATACTGCCCACTCAGACAGACAGGGCCAGACTCACTCTCTGCACCAGCATAGCCTGTGTCCTCTGAGAGAGAGCCAAGATAGATGGAGGGCATTAGAGGCAGAAACAGAACAAGAGGGAGAAAGTGATAGAAAGGCATTTAATGACAGTAAAGACGGGAGAGCTCAGAGGACTAGGGGAAAAATACTAAGCTGAATGAAGGGATGACAAAGAGGTAGGAGTAGAAGGAGGAGGAAGAGTGGGAGGGAGAAGAGAAGTGAAGTCTTAGCTTCTGGCTATAATCCCTGGAGCGGATACCTCTTGATTGACAGGTGCTAAGCCAGTTATGTAACCGCTAAGGCGGTCCGACAGCTCTTGGTTGTTCAGTCATGTGTCTGTGTACGCTGCAGTTGGAACCAACCAGTGACAGGAGTCAAGCCAGGAACCAATCAAGCAACAACAGAAGACATAATCCGTCTGGCCCTGCGGCCTTGTGAATGTTGACCTGTTGAAAGGTCTTACTCACATCGGCTGCGGAGAGAGTGATCAAATACACTTTATGACACTGTCATGAAGCATTACGACCATCATAATCATATCAGCCAGACAGGCCTGTCACGTACATGCCCTTATGTCAGTCATCAGTCAAAAAGAGGGTAGGGTGTCTTGTCCTGCTCCTGAAATCTGCTCCTGCATTCATCCCAGTCATCGGCAACATAGCATTGGGGTAGGTGCATGTCTGAGATCAATGTGTGCACAATTACAATGATCATTTAACATGGTCCATGTTATATAAAAATGTTCTAGAACATAAACGCACTCTTGACAGGTAGGCTATGGTGTTACGGAATGTTTTGCCTTGTGTGGTAGGTTTTGACACTCTTATGTAGGTGTCATTAAATAAAATAACTACCGTGGTAGGTTTTGTGGGTTTTGACACTCTTATGTAGGTGTTAGCAAGTCGAAAATGTCAGAGTTTCCTAGTTCCGACTTGCACTCGAACACGAAATATGCATTTGCTGTTTGAGATGCTGTAGCAGCAGCTCCCGCAATGTCTGACCGATTTTCCGCTCAAAGGCTCTGTATCTGTATGCTGTACACGTGTGATACATAAGATACATAAGATACATAACAAATATACTGTACACACGCACCAATTTAATTCCACTAAACTATGCACATTTTTATTTTTATCCACCAACTACCTACAAACATTTGTCTACCAACCCTCCTTCTAACTACAAACAGACAACCATGCTACTTGCCTACCAACCCTCCTTCTAACTACAAACAGACAACCATGCTATTTGTCTACCAACCCTAATTCTAACTACAAACAGACAACCATGCTACTTGCCTACCAACCCTCCTTCTAACTACAAACAGACAACCATGCTACTTGCCTACCAACCCTCCTTCTAACTACAAACAGACAACCATGCTACTTGCCTACCAACCCTCCTTCTAACTACAAACAGACAACCATGCTATTTGTCTACCAACCCTAATTCTAACTACAAACAGACAACCATGCTATTTGTCTACCAACCCACTGCCTACACAGGCACAGAAAACCATGTAGACACACACACACACACACACACACACACACACACACACACACACACACACACACACACACACACACACACACACACACACACACACACACACACACACACACACACACACACACACACACACACGGATTGAGCTCATACAGCAACAGCAGGAAGTGCTGACTGTAACTGTGTCAGCGTTTACACCCAATGTGTTGTCCAGCACACACTCTTGTGTCAACATACTAACCGTTTTCATCTTTGAAAAGGCTGCCTCTCCAACTACTGCACTTTTGGTGGACATTCTTAAGTGCACTCTTGTTTACTGTGCATGTCGATCTGAATTCCAAGATAAGCATTGATTAGACTGTGGGCTTAAAACACACCCACGCGCACGTGCATGCTCGCGCACACACACACACATTTATTAAAGTCTCACACAGATCAATAAGATGGTAATAGGGTTCTACAGAATACCAGACAGTATTATTTACTTCACATTATTTACAATAAAGTAAACTACAGCTCTAAGATGGATTTACGCTTCAACAAACAGGCTCCGTTTTAAATGATTAGACAGCAGTGTTTTCTTCAGTGATTTTATACTGTGTTATAGGTGACATTAAGACATTAGGGCAATTCCATGGTAACAGAATGAAGCAGAGGCTCAGATTGTTCCCTTTCAAAGTGATGCCAGAGGCTAGTCGAACGTCGACCTCTTCATTGAGACAATGCTGGACCGTCAATCCATGGGCAAGTCAGTGGCACATTTGAATTTGAGCACGAAATAAAAAATGAAAGAAAAGTTATCTTGCAAATTCATCACGCTACGATGTGATATATGCTTTTAGAAGTCTTGTCTTTGTTTGAATGCTTATCGGTAATGCAGTCTTTGGTGTGCTTTGCTTGTCAATGCACAAGCAGCGTTTTACCCACTCATATCGATATATGTTCATTAAGTCATACAAAAGTGTTTGTATTGTGGGATGTTTCAAATGCATTCCGTCATTCCTAAACGTGTAATGTTATATACACAATAGGAACACCTGCTTTTTTTCATGAAATAGACTGACCAGGTGAATCCAGGTGAAAGCTATGGTCCCTTACTGATGTCACTTGTTAAATCCACTTCAATCAATGTAGATGAAGTGAAGGATTTTTATACACATGGATTTTATATGTGTGCCATTCAGAGGGTGAAGGAGCAAGACAAAAGATTTAAGTGCCTTTGAACGGGGTATGGTAGTAGGTGCCAGGTGCACCAGTTTGAGTGTGTCAAGAACTGCAACGATGTTGGGTTTTTCATGCTCAACAGTTCCCGTGTGTATCAAGAATGGTCCACCACCCAAGGACATCAAGCCAACTTGACACAATTGTGGGAAGTTTAGGAGTCAACATGGGACAGCATCCCTGTGGAACACTTTCGACACCTTGTAGTATCCATGCCTCGGCAAACTGAGGCTGTTCTGAGGGCAAAAAGGTGTGCAACTCAATATTAGGAAGGTGTTCCTAATGTTTTGTACACTCAGTGTATTTTAACATTGGTATTTCTTTTACACACAAAAACATTTCATTAATAAAATAGTCGTCTTCCTCAAATGAAGGAATGTGATTTCATTGGTCCTCACCTAGTACCTCAGTCATATAATTCAGGGAAACTGGAGTTAAGTGGAATTAGTCGTGAGTTTGCCAGCCTGGAACAGTTTAGTTCTGAAGAATTCGTTGCTATAGAAATTTAGCTGGCTAAATGTGAGCCACTTTCGTATTCCAAATTTAACTCAGAGTTGATCAAAGTTACCTCGCTAACTCCTCAAACCTGCTTTGCTTACTAGCAAACGCTCAAACAGACAGTACCAGTGACGTGCTCAATAAAGAAGTGGTCTGTTGAAGCGGATGCTAAGCTAAAAGACGGTTTCGCTAGCACAGGCTGGAACATGTTCCAGGATTCATCTGATGAAGAGCTATAACTCCCGCTTTCAAAATGCGGGACACTAATCCGGACGCTTACAAGAAATCCCGTTATGATGTACGATGAGCCATCAAACAGACAAAGCATCAAATGAGGACTAAGATTGAATCCTACTATACTCATCGGATATGGCAGGACTTGCAAACTATCATGGATTACAAAGGGAAACCCAGCTGCGAGCTGCCGAGTGATGCAAACTTACCAGACAAGCTAAATGCCTTCTATGCTCGCTTCGGGGCAAGCAACACTGAACCATGCATGAGAGCACCAGCTGTTCAGGATGACTGTGTGATCACGTTCTCCATCGCTGATGTGAGTAAGACCTTTAAACATGTTAACATTCACAAGGCCGTAGGGCCAGATGGATTACCAGGATGTGTACTCAGAGCACGCCCTGACCAGTTGGCAAGTGTCTTCACTGACATTTTTATCCTCTCCCTGTCTGAGTTTGTAATACCAACATGTTTCAAGCACCATAGTCCCTGTGCCCAAGAACACTAAGGTAACCTGCCTAAACGACTACGACCCGTAGCACTCACGTCTGGAGCCATGAAGGGCTTTGAAAGGCTGGTCATAGCTCACATCAACACCATTATCCCAGAAACCCTAGATCCACACTAATTTGCATTCCGTCCCACCATATCCACAGATGATGCAATCTCTATTGCACTCCACACTGCCCTTTCCCACCTGGACAAAAGGAACATCTACAGTGCCTTGCGAAAGTATTCGGCCCCCTTGAACTTTGCGACCTTTTGCCACATTTCAGGCTTCAAACATAAAGATATAAAACTGTATTTTTTTGTGAAGAATCAACAACAAGTGGGACACAATCATCAAGTGGAACAACATTTATTGGATATTTCAAACTTTTTTAACAAATCAAAAACTGAAAAATTGGGCGTGCAAAATTATTCAGCCCCCTTAAGTTAATACTTTGTAGCACCACCTTTTGCTGCGATTACAGCTGTAAGTCGCTTGGGGTATGTCTCTATCAGTTTTGCACATTGAGAGACTGACATTTTTTCCCATTCCTCCTTGCAAAACAGCTCAAGCTCAGTGAGGTTGGATGGAGAGCATTTGTGAACAGCAGTTTTCAGTTCTTTCCACAGATTCTCGATTGGATTCAGGTCTGGACTTTGACTTGGCCATTCTAACACCTGGATATGTTTATTTTTGAACCATTCCATTGTAGATTTTGCTTTATGTTTTGGATCATTGTCTTGTTGGAAGACAAATCTCCGTCCCAGTCTCAGGTCTTTTGCAGACTCCATCAGGTTTTCTTCCAGAATGGTCCTGTATTTGGCTCCATCCATCTTCCCATCAATTTTAATCATCTTCCCTGTCCCTGCTGAAGAAAAGCAGGCCCAAACCATGATGCTGCCACCACCATGTTTGACAGTGGGGATGGTGTGTTCAGCTGTGTTGCTTTTACGCCAAACATAACGTTTTGCATTGTTGCCAAAAAGTTCAATTTTGGTTTCATCTGACCAGAGCACCTTCTTCCACATGTTTGGTGTGTCTCCCAGGTGGCTTGTGGCAAACTTTAAACAACACTTTTTATGGATATCTTTAAGAAATGGCTTTCTTCTTGCCACTCTTCCATAAAGGCCAGATTTGTGCAATATACGACTGATTGTTGTCCTATGGACAGAGTCTCCCACCTCAGCTGTAGATCTCTGCAGTTCATCCAGAGTGATCGTGGGCCTCTTGGCTGCATCTCTGATCAGTCTTCTCCTTGTATGAGCTGAAAGTTTAGAGGGACGGCCAGGTCTTGGTAGATTTGCAGTGGTCTGATACTCCTTCCATTTCAATATTATCGCTTGCACAGTGCTCCTTGGGATGTTTAAAGCTTGGGAAATCTTTTTCTATCCAAATCCGGCTTTAAACTTCTTCACAACAGTATCTCGGACCTGCCTGGTGTGTTCCTTGTTCTTCATGATGCTCTCTGCGCTTTTGACGGACCTCTGAGACTATCACAGTGAGACTTGATTACACACAGGTGGATTGTATTTATCATCATTAGTCATTTAGGTCAACATTGGATCATTCAGAGATCCTCACTGAACTTCTGGAGAGAGTTTGCTGCACTGAAAGTAAAGGTGCTGAATAATTTTGCACGCCCAATTTTTCAGTTTTTGATTTGTTAAAAAAGTTTGAAATATCCAATAAATGTCGTTCCACTTCATGATTGTGTCCCACTTGTTGTTGATTCTTCACAAAAAAATACAGTTTTATATATTTATGTTTGAAGCCTGAAATGTGGCAAGAGGTCGCAAAGTTCAAGGGGGCCGAATACTTTCGCAAGGCACTGTATGTGAGAATGTTGTTCATTGACTACAGCTCAGCGTCCAATACCAAGAGTGTGCAAAGCTGTCATCAAGGCGAAGGGTGGCTACTTTGAAGAATTGTTTAACAATTTGTTGGTTACTACATGATTCCATATGTGCTATTTCATAGTTTTGATGTCTTCACTATTACTCTACAATGTAGAAAATAGTAAAAATAAAGAAAAACCCTGAGTAGATGTGTCCAAACTTTTTATTGGTACTGTATTGCTCCATCTCTGCAGATCCTGTCAAGGTCTGTCATGTTGAATGGGGAGGGTCACTGCACAGCTATTTTCAGGTCTCTCCAGAGATGTTCGATCGGGTCCATGTCCGGGCTCTGGATGGGCCATTCAAGGACATTCAGAAACTTGTCCCGAAGCCACTCCTGCGTCATCTTGGCTGTCTGCTTAGGGTCATTGTCCCAATGAACCTTCACCCCAGCCTGAGGTCCTGAGTGCTCTGGAGCAGTTTTTCATCCAGGATCTCTCTATACTTTGCTCCATTCATCTTCCCCTCAAACCTGACTAGTCTTCCAGTCCCTGCCACTGAAAAACATCCCCACACCCTGATGCTGCCTCCACCATGCTTCACAGTAGGGATGGTGCCAGGTTTCCTCCAGACGTGACGCCAGGCATTCAGGCCAAAGAGTTAAATATTGATTTTATCAGATCAGAGAAACTTGTTTTTCATGATGTGAGAGTCTTTTGGTGCCTTTTGGCAAACTCCAAGCGGGCTCCCATGTGCCTTCTACTGAGGAGTGGCTTCTGTCTGGCCACTCTAACATAAAGGCCTGATTGATGGAGTGCTGCAGAGATGGTTGTCCTTCTGTAAGGTTCTCCCATCTCCATAGAGGAACTCTGGAGCTCTGTCAGAGTGACCATCGGATTCTTGGTCACCTTCCTGACCATGGCTCTTCTCCCCGATTGCTCAGTTTGGCCCGCGGCCAGTCTTGGTGGTTCCAAACTGCTTCCATATAAAAATGATGGAGGCCACTGTGTTTTTTGGGACGTTCAATGCTGCAGACATTTTGTGTTACCCTTCCCCAAATATGTGCTTCGACACAATCCCGACTCTCATAGCAAAGGGTCTGAATACTTATGTAAATTAGGCATTTAACTGAGCAAGGCAGTTAACCCACTGTTCCTAGGCCGTCATTGAAAATAAGAATTTGTTCTTAACTGACTTGCCTAGTTAAATATAGGTAAAATAAAAAATAAAATAAAATAAAAATTTCTGTTTTTTTTATTTTTTTTATACATTTGCTAAAATTACATAAAACTTGTTTTCGCTTTGTCATTATGGGCTATTGTGTGTAGATTGATGAGGAAAATGTGCAATTGAATCTATTTTAGAGTAAACATGTAACGTATCAACATGGGAAAAGTAAAGGGGTCTGATTATTTTCAAATGCATTGTACTTTGGCAGAGGAGATATAATTTATTTAATGTGTGGTGTAGTAGAACAACAATACAGATACACAATGTTTGATTTTGGTCACAAATCGCGTGCCATGATTTCTTCTACAAGTTAGCAGGTTTTCATAATTAAAAGCAGAACACAGAACAGCCATGTGGGTTGTTTTGGTCCGTGTACCTGCCTCACTTGCTTACTCCGCACGTCAATAGGGAGTAGTTTGGTTCGAGGGCCTGTCATGCCAAATAGTGTCCCCCTCTGCGTCACAATGGGATTCGATGAGTTCTAGCTTCTGTCGCTAGGGCTGTTCCTAGGGCTGTTGCTAGGGCTGTTCCTAGGGCTGTTGCTAGGGCTGGTGCTAGAATTTGCAACATTCTGACTGGATTATGTAATGAACCAAAGCGCTCGTTGCTATGCTGGTTGCTTGGCTCTATTTTACCTCGTAGCTGTCGCGAAGGAAAGAGGATGCGGACAGTTCTAGTTCACCGCATAAATGCTCGCTCTGCAAAATTATGACCTCACAATTTCTCTCCAAGGTCGATGCTTTTGACGGAAAGAGACTGGAAAGAGAACACTTTCTTTACCTTGTACTTGTCTTTATATATGTAAATATTGTTAAATAGGAATAAATAATTGAAGCTGTTTTTAGATTGACGTTGCTTGCTATCGTACTTATATACCTCAGCCTGCGTAGTCAGCTAGCCAGCTACAGTAGCTGCCAGACAGTTTTCTTTAGCTAACACTAGCTAGCAAGCTACTGTAACTGTTAACGCGGCTTTCTGTTTGTATGTGGCTTGCACTTCACCTCGAGGAGATTTTCTTTTATCTTTCCAACCAGGTAAAGTACTATGAAGACACCCCTGATCTCGAAAAGAAGCGCAACATTCAGAGAAATTCACAATAACGTTGAGCACTTAACTTATATTAGATAATTGTACGGATTTAGCTACATACAACCATTTTCCATCTAACGTTAGCTAGTTGCTAGCTATACATATAGTTCAGTGGTGGCTGCTGAGGAGAGGATGGCTCATAATAATGTCTGGAATGGAGTAAATGGAATGGTATCAAACAGGTGGTTTCCATGAGGTTGATAACTACCATTCAGTTGACTCCATTCCAGACATTATTATGAGCCGTCCTCCCCTCAGCAGCCTCCACTGATATAGTTATATGTCTGTCATATTGAGGTGTCTAGCTACAGTATCAGTTAAACCTGATCAATCAAATTGATAGGTGTAAGCAATTATGGTAATTCCAGACAATCATGTGTACTTAAGGGGGAAGGATGGCCAGCCAGGCAGGAGGGTGATTTTTACTAAGGAGGAGAAGGAGGCCGTGCTGACCGAGATGCATGCTGGCTATTTTGGAGTGAAGCACGATTGCCAAAATCAACCTACGCTTCTTCTGACGGGGAATTGTAAAGGAGGTGGACAGCTGGGCAAGTGAAATAACCTTTTGTTTATCAATCATATTCTATTATATCTGAAATGTTTATGATTTCAATGAGTGTCATATCAGAGAGCACGCAAGTTTCCATTTTGTCACTTTTTGCAGCTCAGTACCCTATCTAGCAAGCCAGAAGTTTGAGAGGCCAAAGACTGTGGCACCAGAGTTGAAGCCCATCAAAGTTGTTTCATCAAGGCACATGATTTAATAATATTTCACCTTTATTTAACCAGGTATGCTAGTTGAGAACAAGTTCTTATTTGCAACTGCGACCTGGCCAAGATAAAGCAAAGCAGTTCGACACATACAACAACACAGAGTTACACATGGAGTAAAACAAACATACAGTCAATAATACAGTAGAAAAGTATATAGACAGTGAGTGCAAATGAGGTAGTATAAAAGAGGTAAGGCAGTAAATAGGCCATGGTGGCAAAGTAATTACAATATAGCAATTAAACACTGGAATGGTAGAATGTGCAGAAGATTAATGTGCAAGTAGAGATACTGGGGTGCAAAGGAGCAAGATAAATAAATAAATACAGTATGGGGATGAGGTTCGTTTCAGTCATTGGCAGCAGAGAACTGGAAGGAAAGGTGGCCAAAGGAAGAATTGGCTTTTGGGGTGACCAGTGAGATATATCTGCTGGAGCGCATGCTACAGGTGTGTGCTGCTATGGTGACCAGTGAGCTGAGATAAGGCGGGGCTTTATCTAGCAGAGACTTGTAAATGACCTGGAGCCAGTGGGTTTGACGTCGAGTATGAAGCAAGGGCCAACCAACGAGAGCGTACAGGTCGCAGTGGTGGATAGTATATGGGGCTTTGGTGACAAAATGGATGGCACTGTGATAGACTGCATCCAATTTGTTGAGTAGAGTGTTGGAGGCTATTTTGTAAATGACATCACTGAAGTCGAGGATCGGCAGGATGGTCAATTTTACGAGGGTGTTTGGCAGCATGAGTGAAGGAGGCTTTGTTGCAAAATAGGAAGCCGATTCTAGATTTAATTTTGGATTGGAGATGTTTAATGTGAGTCTGGAAGGAGAGTTTACAGTCTAACCAGACACCTACGTATTTGTAGTTGTCCACATATTCTAAGTCAGAACTGTCCAGAGTAGTGATGCTGGTAAGTGATCGGTAAGTGTCCCAATTCAAATTTTGCACTGATAAGTTGTTTTGTAATGGTTGCTTTATTTGATCACAGCAGAGTTCAATATTATAGAATGTGTGTGTGTGTGTGTGTGTGTGTGTGTGTGTGTGTGTGTGTGTGTGTGTGTGAGAATCCTTACAAATATGAACATCTGTATACTGTATGACACAGAGTAAGTAAGTATAAAGAAATCTTCTCTCTAATACTTTAAATGTTAGGGTTGGACTTCATTGATCTCTTCACGAAACCCAGGAATGGCAACAGCTGGTGTCTGACGGCGACCGATCACTTTACCAAGTGGGTGGAGGGCAAGGAAATACCCATTAAGGTCAGTAAAGGAGGAGTACAGGCTTAACTCTAAATTCCCTTCTGTAACCCATTAAAAAGGTTGCTTGGACCAAGTGCCAAGACATCCGGGTGAATGACTTGGTTTGGAAGAAGGACGAAAGGAAGGCGAGACCTGGGAAACCTTGCCGTTATTTCAAATCTGTTAAAGTGAATATAAAATACATCTCAGACAATAAAATAACCTAGTTTTAGTTTCCTGAATACTGATATTTCTCTCTTTGTCTATCTAGGGTTACCTCGGTGGAAGCCAACAATCTTCTACAGTTGGAGCAGTTGGACGGTCGACCACTGAAAGCCCTGACGCCCTACACTTCAGTGAAGCCCAATAGACAAACTATGTTAAGCTTTGGTTGACATTTGAGAAAGCAAGAAATTGTAGTTATGCTTATAAAAATGTACCTCTTCAATTTACCTCTCCAAATGACTTTAGGACCATCGACTGTCAGAGCCCCCCAGGAAGTATCCCATCCACCAGAACAAGTGAGTTCGGATCAGTCTGATTCTCTGTGCTCTGAGTCAGAGGAGGGCCAGCTTGAGGTAGGCTATACCTTCCAAAAGTGTTGAAAAGTACATATCTACCATTTATAACACTGCACTAATCCATCAGTTTTTCTCACAGTAAAGTGTAACCTGTGTGTTTGCTTGTTTACGTCTCTGTCTCCTACCCTGTTCCCTTGAACTCTGCTCCTGTTCTGCAGGACCTAGGGGTTCTTCCCAACACCCAGATGTTACATCATCTACAGCTACTGTTGTTGTCATGTTGTCAATATCTGCTAAGAAAGTTTTTTGCTCTATCATACTGGGCACATAATATGTGAAATACACAGATGAAGTAAAAGCACTAGCACTGCAAACACAGAACAAGCAGTTCCTGGACTTTGGAGTCTCCCTCTTCAAGTCCCCGTTCTGAGACAGGCTGGCTATTGAGAACAAGTGACAGGCAGAACCTCCCGCCCACACATCAACCATCTCCTCTATATTCCACACATCAGAATTCAGTATTTTAGTCTATGAGTGCACAAAAAATCTGTGAAAATAAATGAATGACACAACTGTTCCAAAAACGATCAACGTTTATGTATTCCACTCTGAAATATTGCCATGTTGGTTTTCACATTTGTTTCACAAGGTGTTCATTATTGTAACTTGTCCTTTGGTGGTATTTATTTGTTCCACATTATTCATTGTTGTATCCTAGGACCTACAATAGATACATATATACTCAACCACAAGGGTGTGCTAACGAGCTTCTTTTTTATTTTATTTTTTAAAATCATAACGGAGGACTACTGAAATGATGTTATTTCAGTGTAGACAAGGGAAGGGCAGGTGAAAATAAAACCGTGACAGCCAGACAAGCCAGTGTATGAATCAAACCGATTTGCATATGGAAGGAGTGGAAATTAGCTGACTTCCTGATCTGTAAGGTAAGTAACCTTAATGTGTCAAGCAGATTACACATTTTCTTCTACATTTACGAAACGCAGCCATGTTTAAGACATGGATTCCATGTTGTAGTGTTAATTAACAAGGTACCAAAAAGTAGTTTTTTTAATTCCATTAGCTAAACAAAACTTGTTTAAACAGCAAAATTGCGGCGGAAATCAGCCTTGTTTACATAGCGATGATGAAAAGAACGTAATTAAGGCTGTAATGATCTCCAAAATTCTAATAATTAGGTCATCACACCGTTGATATAGCTACGGACGCTTATAGTTTATGGAATCCCATTGTGACGCAGAGGTGGACACTATTTGGCTGGGGGACATTATTTGGCATGACAGGCCTCTTACACACATGCGTGCAAACACACACACACACACTATGCAGAGGCATGCAAACACACACATTAAATTAAACGTCCCTTTTTCAGGACCCTGTCTTTCAAAGATAATTTGAATAATCCAAATAACTTCACAGATCTTCATTTTAAAGGGTTTAAACACTGTTTCCCATGCTTGTTCAATGAACCATAAACAATTAATGAACATGCACCTGTGGAATGGTCATTAAGACACTAACAGCTTTCAGACGGTAGGCAATTAAGGTCACAGTTACGAAAACTTAGGACACTAAAGAGGCCTTTTTACTGACTCTGAAAAACACCAAAAGAAAGATGCCCAGGGTCCCTGCACATCTTCGTGAACGTGCCTTAGGCATGCTGCAAGGAGGAGGCATGAGGACTGCAGATGTGGCCAGGGCAATAAATTGCAATGTTCGTACTGTGAGACTCCTAAGACAGCGCTACAGGGAGACAGGATGGACAGGACATCATCCGTGCAGTGGCAGACCATGTGTAACAACACCTGCACAGGATCGGTACATCTAAACATCACACCTGCGGGACAGGTACAGGATGGCAACAACAACAGCCCGAGTTACACCAGGAACGCACAATCCCTCCATCAGTGCTCAGACTGTCCTCAATAGGCTGAGAGAGGCTGGACTGAGGGCTTGTAGGCCTGTTGTAAGGCAGGTCTTCACCAGACATCACCGGCAACAACGATGCCTATGGGCACAAACCCACCGTCGCTGGTCCAGACAGGACTGGCAAAAAGTGCTATTTTCTGACGAGTCGCGGTTTTGTCTCACCAGAGGTGATGGTCGCATTCGTGTTTATTGTTGAATGAATGAGTGTTACACAGAGGCCTGTATTCTGGAGCGGGATCGTTTTGTAAGTGGAGGGTCCGTCATGGTCTGGGGCGGTGAGTCACAGCATCATCGGACTGAGCTTGTTGTCATTGCAGGCAATCTCAACGCTGTGCTTTACAGGGAAGACGCGCACGCACGCACGCACACACGCACGCACGCACGCACACACGCACGCACGTAAAAAGCAACCCTAATTCCCTACATAGGGCAATACTTTTGACCAGAGCCCTATTGGCAGCCAAAGGCTCCCTGTTGTAACGTGATGACACCTGCTGAAGAATCCACCCCTATTTACCTATTTTCCCTTTTCCAAGGATTGTGAAAGGTTGGCCCCTGTGCAGGCTCAGACAGGTAATCTGCCGGGAAATGTCCCTGTGGTACAGGAATTTTTAACGCTCTCTGTCATCCTCACTCTGAAACACACACACCTCTCTTGCTCACTCCTTTTCTCCATAAATACTCCTCGTCTCTCTCTATTACTCGTTCTGTCTCTCTCTCTCTCTCTCTACATGATCTCTCTCTCTATTACTCGTTCTGTCTCTCTCTACATGATCTCTCTCTCTATTACTCGTTCTGTCTCTCTCTACATGATCTCTCTCTATTACTCGTTCTGTCTCTCTCTACATGATCTCTCTCTCTATTACTCGTTCTGTCTCTCTCTACATGATCTCTCTCTCTATTACTCGTTCTGTCTCTCTCTCTCTCTCTCTCTACATGATCTCTCTCTCTCTATTACTCGTTCTGTCTCTCTCTACATGATCTCTCTCTCTATTACTCGTTCTGTCTCTCTCTACATGATCTCTCTCTCTATTACTCGTTCTGTCTCTCTCTACATGATCTCTCTCTCTATTACTCGTTCTGTCTCTCTCTACATGATCTCTCTCTCTATTACTCGTTATGTCTCTCTCTACATGATCTCTCTCTCTATTCCTCGTTCTGTCTCTCTCTACATGATCTCTCTCTCTATTACTCGTTCTGTCTCTCTCTACATGATCTCTCTCTCTATTACTCGTTCTGTCTCTCTCTACATGATCTCTCTCTCTATTACTCGTTCTGTCTCTCTCTACATGATCTCTCTCTCTATTACTCATTCTGTCTCTCTCTACATGATCTCTCTCTCTATTACTCGTTCTGTCTCTCTCTCTCTATTACTCGTTCTGTCTCTCTCTACATGATCTCTCTCTCTATTACTCGTTATGTCTCTCTCTACATGATCTCTCTCTCTATTACTCGTTCTGTCTCTCTCTACATGATCTCTCTCTCTATTACTCGTTCTGTCTCTCTCTACATGATCTCTCTCTCTCTCTCTCTCTACATGATCTCTCTCTCTCTATTACTCGTTCTGTCTCTCTCTACATGATCTCTCTCTCTATTACTCGTTCTGTCTCTCTCTACATGATCTCTCTCTCTATTACTCGTTCTGTCTCTCTCTACATGATCTCTCTCTCTATTACTCGTTATGTCTCTCTCTACATGATCTCTCTCTTTATTACTCGTTCTGTCTCTCTCTACATGATCTCTCTCTCTATTACTCGTTCTGTCTCTCTCTACATGATCTCTCTCTCTATTCCTCGTTCTGTCTCTCTCTACATGATCTCTCTCTCTATTACTCGTTCTGTCTCTCTCTACATGATCTCTCTCTCTATTACTCGTTCTGTCTCTCTCTACATGATCTCTCTCTCTATTACTCGTTCTGTCTCTCTCTACATGATCTCTCTCTCTATTACTCGTTCTGTCTCTCTCTACATGATCTCTCTCTCTATTACTCGTTCTGTCTGTCTCTCTCTCTCTCTCCATGATCTCTCTCTCTCTCTCCATGATCTCTCTCTCTATCTCTCTCTACATGATCTCTCTCTCTCTCTCCATAATCCCTCTCCACTTCCCTCCCTCTCTCCGGTACGATGCAAAACTTGTCTAGAATAGAATAAAAACTTTGGATTATATATCTAGATCAGGAATTCCGACAGCCTGTAGTGTCCACATGTAATGGATATGGCTCAGTCTGCAAAAACACATTTGGTCAAATTAGACTCCCTTTGTCCCTCTCATCATAAACTTTCTCTCTCTCTCTCTCTCTCTCTCTCTCTCTCTCTCTCTCTCTCTCTCTCTCTCTATCCTAACTCTCTCTCTCCCTTTCTCATTCTGTTCCTCTATCCATAAACTCTCTCCTTCTCCTGCTGCTCTCTGTCTCTCCCTTCGATCGCAGTACATTCTGGCAAACCGTCGTGCATTTCTATAATGGATACTAAAACACAATCACACTTGGGAAATCAAGCTGGTGGTTCTGCACAAGGCAAAGGAAATTGGAAAAAGCCACTGGGCACAAACTGGTTGAATCAACGTTGTTTCAAGGTCATTTGTCAACGTTGTGCGATGTGAAATCTATGAGGAAAATACATTGGATTTGAAAAAAAGTTATCAACATAAACTGTTGTTTTGAGAGTGAAATTCCAACCACAGGATTATGTCATCATAGTTACCAAAGACAAACCTTGAAATAATTATGTTGAATTTGCACATAGAACAATGTCAGATCTTCAATGTTATATCCACTATCTGGAATAAAATATATAGGATGGGCAGCACCTCCTACTGGAGAATTGATCTATCTACAGCTACCCTTTCAGTTCCAGGGTTTTATTTACCACGCCCTACTTAGCGATGATATTTGTCACTGACTACCAATGTGCTGTCGTGAGAATGATTGTTGAGAGATGTCCACTTAAAAACTAAATAGATTCACTGTTGCTATCAAAGTTATTCCGCTCATATATCATCAATGATGCTATTAAGGCCGACATAGCGTTTGCAAATCAACAGCTATCGTTTCAATTCAACCCAGGAATCAACCAAATAAGACAACACGTAGGCCTAGGGCTTACGAATTGTGTTTGGTTGTCAACGCAACCAAATATCAACATTTGAAGGAGATGTATCATCTGCTTGGATAGTTCCATCTGTGCCACTGACTTAGTCTGGCTTTAATTCCAGTTTGTCTACAAAATGAATCATTTATATGTTACGCCTCTGTCTCAACCTAAAATCTACGTTAAAGAATAGGACATTATTTAAAGTGCATTTTATGTTTGATTTGATTTAGTCCTATTCTCTTAAATGTGATTTTTGGTTGAGATGGAGACGTGAATCCAACATAACAATTACTAATTTGAAGACAAACTGAATACTGTAATTAAAATCAGACTAAGTCGGTGGCACAGATGGAACCATCCAAGCAGAATATAAATCTCCTTTAAAAAGTTGATATGTGTTTGAGTTGACAACCAAACACAATTCAATGTCACTTTAGAAACGACAATAAATAGCTTCGAAACTTGTCGACAAGGTGACAAATTATGTTTTAGATTCACGTTTCCAACTACAGCAGTGGTCACTATTTCAACCACATTTGCGATCGACTGGTCGATCTCCAAGGCATTCCTAGTCGATCACCAAACATTTCTGTAAAAAACCCAACGATACATGAAAAAAATATATATTATTATTTTCGAGTTGTTGGCAGTAGGTGCACTTCAGCAGCCCTCGCGCCGGGAAGGCAAAGTGTTTCCATTTTCAACCATTTCATATGTTTGAAGGGAAAACTCTGCCTATGCGGCAGGCCCAGAGAGCAAATTCCAAATCCCGCAAACAAACAATCACCTGCCGCATTTTATCACCAAATTAAAACACATATTTAAAAAGTGTGTCCCGTACTTCAGTCAAACTTCCCATTAATTTGATGAGAATCGACATTCCAACCTGTCTCTTCTACAGTCACGTTGCACTTGTGAAAATATATATAAGCTATCATATCATATCACGACTCCATGTGAAAGTGGGGTCACAAGAGAAAATGTACACTTGGTTCATAGAACGATAGCCGCTAGATGCAGTTGTAATAAACAGAGCGGTTTCTGTTATCTTCCTACAAATGTGGCCCTACCTTTTGAATGGTTTAGGCTCCTAAATAGAATGAACCAATCACTGAAAGGAAAGACTCAAAAACACGTTGAAGTCGAAGTTTACATACATTTAGGTTGGAGTCATTAAAACTCGTTTTTCAACCACTCCACAAACTTCTTGTTAACAAACTTTTGGCAAGTCGGTTAGAACATCTACTTTGTGCATGACACAAGTAATTTTTCCAACAATTGTTTACAGACAATTTATTTCACTTATAATTCACTGTATCACAATTCCAGTGGGTCAGAAGTTTACATACACTAAGTTGACTGTGCCTTTAAACAGCATGGAAAATTCCCGAAAATGAAGTCATGGCTTTAGAAGCTTCTGATAGGCTAATTGACATAATTTGAGTCAATTGGAGGTGTACCTGTAGATGTATTTCAAGGCCTACCTTCAAACTCAGTGCCTCTTTGCTTGACATCATGGGAAAATCTAAAGAAATCAGCCAAGACCCCAGAAAAGAAATTGTAGACCTCCACAAGTCTGGTTCATCCTTGGGAGCAATTTCCAAATGCCTGAAGGTACCACGTTCATCTGTACAAACAACAGTACGCAAGTATAAACACCATGGGACCTTGCAGCCATCATACCGCTCAGGAACGAGACGCATTCTGTCTCCTAGAGATGAACGTACTTTGGTGCGAAAAGTGCAAATCAATCCTAGAACAACAGCAAAGGACCTTGTGAAGATGCTGGAGAAAACAGGTACAAAAGTATCTATATCCACAGTAAAAAGAGTCCTATATCGACATAATCTGAAAGGCCGCTCAGCAAGGAAGAAGCCAGTGGTCCAAAACCACCATAAAAAAGCCAGACTGCGGTTTGCAACTGCACATGGGGACAAAGATCGTACTTTTTGGAGAAATGTCCTCAGGTCTGATGAAACAAAGATGGAACTGTTTGGCCATAATGACCATCGTTATGTGTGGAGGAAAAAGGGGGCGGCTTGCAAGCCGAAGAACACCATCCCAACCATGAAGCACGAGGGTGGCAGCATCATGTTGTGAGGGTGCTTTGCTGCAGGAGGGACTGGTGCACTTCACAAAATAGATGACATTATGAGGAGGGAAAATGATGTGGATATATTGAAACAACATCTCAAGACATCAAGTTAAAGCTTGGTTGCAAATGGGTCTTCCAAAGGCACAACGACCCCAAGCATGCTTCTAACAAAGCGATACAAGTCAGTAAATAGCAGTATTAGTCTGAAAGATATAAGGTAATTTTGTCAAGCTTGTGAAGCTCTCCATGTTCATTAAAGGGATACCTTGTCAGCTCGGTTGTTTATTCAACATATTTGCTGATACTTCACTCAATCCCGATTTTCCTAAAACAGCTGCAAATGTGGTCTCTCGTTTCAAAACAGTGTTCTAAGTGCTCTTTAATTAGCGGGGGGGCGGGGGTATTCATATAGGCTACACTGTCCCACAAAATCATATCAACTGTAATGTAACATGTAATCTCAACTGCAATCTAAGTCATTTGGTTCTGCTACTAGATGAAGCGGTGACGACACATTAATATGTCGTATTAATAAACCAAAAATCTGACATTGTTTTTCCATTGAAATGTGGTAGTGCTTTTACATGGTTGCAAGCATAGAGATAACACATTGGAAATTCAACTAACTTTTGGCTCTCTTTTTGAGTGGGTGAATATAGGTTGTAATCTCGTTGATCAACGTCTTAACCAAATATGAATGATTAACCAAATGATCCACGTTGAAATGACGTGGTGTGCCCTGTGGGTAGTGTCAAATAGTCTGACTCTCACTGTATCACCTTGGCAGACTTTCTTTCAGAGGTTTTCAGAGTTTTTCAAAAGGTTGAACGTACATATCGTTAGGAACGTAAGAAAATCAATATGTCAATTGATTGATAAGAAAAGCCATGTGTGAAACATGAAACGTAACAGTTGAATTAGATCTGTAAACGAACAAACCCTATGTTAGGATTATGAATTCTATGAATTCTTACTTTATGTCTCCCTTTACTCAGTTACAGATGGCTTTTTTTATACGTACAAACCTTGGCATCTGCTGAAGGACATAGCTAGTCGAAGTTAGCTAGTCAATCAAGCAACTCAGCAAATGACTTGTGTGGGAATGATACTATAAAGACACAGACGAGCCTTGTCTAGAATAACCGCCTGAGCAGAAAAAATAGAAAGTAAATGTGATTTATGCTAGGCCTATTCCACTATCTAAGTATGCCATGCTGTTGTGTTATTTAATGGCCATATATTTTATAGCCGCGTGGGGCTACTGTGGGGATCATGTAACCTAATGAATCACACTCCTTCCAGGATTTGGGAGCACGGACTGTAGGTCTTATATTAGGCATTTTGACTGCTGTATTTGCTAATTCCACTCTGTATGGAGGCTTGTTATAGCCATTCGCGTTGCACAACCCCATCACGCAGAGGCTATATCCATATCAATGAATGAAACAAAACAAAATATTGATTTAAGTCTTGGCTATAACCTGTCCTGAGGGAAATAGCCAAGGGGTCCCAAATGGTCAAGACTATCTATAGCCTATTCTTATTGCCAGATCTGTTTTTCCCTATCAGCCACTGCATGTGCTTCTTCAACTATTTTGTTTAAGATGTATTTAGAGGCCTGTGAGCTAGGTTCTCTCTTTAATTGGAGGCCTATAATAAAAAGTGTTGTGATGGAGGGAATAGCCTATATGGAGACTACCTAATGTCAGACTTAGCCTACGTTTAACATCTACCTCGTTCGTTTCAAAGTTAATATGTTCTTAATTTTAACAATCATATTAACCCCGCCTACAAAATATGCTTTGGCAAGATTTTGAGTGATGAAATACATATCTAAATATTCTATATTAAAACATTTTGAGTGGCCAAGAGCATTCATACATAATTCAGATTCCCCAAACATGTAGTTTATTCTGTTTCATTATTCCTGGTAGATACTACTGGTTATGTTTCATTATTCCTGGTAGATACTACTGGTTATGATTCATTATTCCTGGTAGATACTACTGGTTATGATTCATTATTCCTGGTAGATACTACTGGTTATGATTCATTATTCCTGGTAGATACTACTGGTTATGATTCATTATTCCTGGTAGATACTACTGCTTATGATTAATTATTCCTGGTAGATACTACTGGTTATGATTCATTATTCCTGGTAGATACTACTGGTTATAATTCATTATTCCTGGTAGATTCTACTGGTTATGATTCATTATTCCTGGTTACTACTGGTTATGATTCATTATTCCTGGTAGATACTACTGCTTATGATTAATTATTCCTGGTAGATACTACTGGTTATGATTCATTATTCCTGGTAGATACTACTGGTTATAATTCATTATTCCTGGTAGATACTACTGCTTATGATTAATTATTCCTGGTAGATACTACTGCTTATGATTAATTATACTACTGGTTATGATTCATTATTCCTAGATACTACTGCTTATGATTCATTATTCCTGGTAGATACTACTGGTTATAATTCATTATTCCTGGTAGATACTACTGCTTATGATTAATTATTCCTGGTAGATACTTATGATTAATTACTGTAGTTATAATTCATTATTCCTGGTAGATACTACTGCTTATGATTCATTATTCCTGGTAGATACTACTGGTTATGATTCATTATTCCTGGTAGATACTACTGGTTATGATTCATTATTCCTGGTAGATACTACTGCTTATGATTCATTATTCCTGGTAGATACTACTGCTTATGATTCATTATTCCTGGTAGATACTACTGCTTATGATTCATTATTCCTGGTAGATACTACTGCTTATGATTCATTATTCCTGGTAGATACTACTGGTTATGATTCATTATTCCTGGTAGATACTACTGGTTATGATTCATTATTCCTGGTAGATACTACTGGTTATGATTCATTATTCCTGGTAGATACTACTGGTTATGATTCATTATTCCTGGTAGATACTACTGCTTATGATTGCAGACAGAGCCAAGAGAATGGGATGGTGCAATATTGAATTAGTCATATTTTGATAAGGTGCACGCATGGGGATGTCCACGTCACCCAGAGATATGCCCATGCTGTAGAGATATACCTATTGGACTGAAACGTCACTGTTGTAGGCATAATACAGCTAGTGGTACAGCTGTATCCATTCCATTAGCTACCTAAATGTGAAGTCAACTCAACTGAGTATTAGAGAATGGAGATTTTTAATTTGAAAAAGCGCAGGATACCTCTTTCCGGTTTCCCTGACTTCGTTTTTTTTATACTGTGCTATGCTTGTTCGCGTAGCACTCCGCACAGGCTGTTTGGTATAGGTTGCAACACAAGATTAGTTCAAGCCTACATTTTTTTGGACCATAATCGTAACATGGTGTTTGTATGTTCACAGATGAAATGTCACGTTTACGTTTCATGTTTCACACATGGCTGTTCTTGCGATCCTAACGATAAGCACGTTCAACCTTTTGGCAGCTATCTGGCTCCATACTCTTAGATCATGCATTTCTCTTACTCCCCTCCCCTCCCCACACAGCAAACACACACACATTATCCTTTTCAGAAACACTATGGTATTACATTGTCTTATCTCAGACCCATTTGGGCACCAATTTGTTGTCTCTCAGAGGAAAGGAGATCTTTAACTAACTATATATACACTTATATTACCCCCTCCCTTCCCAAAACCCTGGGATTGTGTTTTTCTTATTTGATGAAATATCATCTGTCTTGTCATTGTGTAAAGACACACAACTGTAACCTGTAGTCAACAGGTCTGGTCAGGCTGCAGCTGTTGTCTTAGCTGGAAAACACACATCATGCATGCACTCTCACACGCTCACACGCACACATGCACACACACACACAACTAAAAGGTGAACCATATGACCATCAGATCAACCTGTCCTGCAGGTATTGTTATGCAATGGTTGTTTACTTACCCAAATGACCTGTTAAACAAATTAAACTGTTCACATTTGTTTGGTCGAGCATCCCAAGGTACTGTTGTCTTTGGTTGTTAGCTAAAGGTAACTTCCTTTGATGATGCGGGTGCTGTTTTACACCAGCATAGTAGTTTAGTTTAGCAGCTTCAATGGAAATGATGGTTAGCCTAGAACCCTAAATAAAGGCTACAAAAGAGCTACAATATATTGTAACGGGGTGGTACAGTACACGTCGGAATAGCCTGTAGCTCCAATATTGCTACTATAGCCCACATTATATCTATAGGCTCCATGTACATGCTGCAAAGATATTACTCATGTCGGGCTAATAGAGATAGGCTATAGCGGTATCTTTGTTTCATTGATCCTTACCTGCAGGTCAGCTTTATCCAGCTGTGCCTCCTTCTCTCCTACATCGCTGTCACTACCACTCGCTGAAGGGTCCGCAACCAGCCTCTCCAGGCACGAGGACCCCAGCGAGGAGCTCTTGTGGTGTGATTGCACCAGCTGTACTAGCGTGGGCTTCGGGATTCCCGAGCCGCCAACGACTCTCTGTGTGTCGGGCTGCATCGGCTCTTCGCCCGCCTGTCTGGAGCTGTGGCTGGTGCTCGGGTCCACTTTGCCGCAGAGGGGCGACTCCTGCAAGTCCAAACCCACCGGTTCAGAGAATAGGTCGGGCTGTGAGGAGGAGATCACACGATCCAAAACAGGGTGTTTTTTCTTCTTCCGAAACATCCACAATGATCCCTTCTCCTTTTTCTCATCTGGGTTTCTGGCGCTGAGTTTGGGGCTAAGGATGGGTTTGGCTCTCGCTTGAAATTGTTTCCACATTGTGTTTTGCTGGGACGAGGACGAGGAGGCTTCATCGTCGTTCTCTTCACTTCTCTCCATTCTCTCCCGCTCGTTCTCTCTCTGTGTGGTGCGCTGCTGCTTTCGAAACGACAAGTGTCACAGCATGATGGACTGACAAGGCGCACTGGAGACCAGCAGCTATTGCGCATTACGCAGTTTCTCCTTTGAAGACACCGCAACGTTGCTTCGATGAATTCTGTAGGGTAGACCAATGGAGTGAGTGATAGTAGCCTAATTGCTTTACGCGGAAGTACGCTGATTTGCCGTGAATGGTAGGCTACTCTGCAAAGGGGGTGTTTGCATTTTGCCCAGATGTTTCAAAACAAGCGCAGGGTGCCAAAAGATTCCTGTCTGTACACCAGGTAGACTACAAACTAATATGCCTGTGCATAATAAATGATCAAATTAAAATTACATAATGTGAGTAGCCTACTATCAAACTAGACATGCTGTTAATGTATACCAAGATGGTTAAATATACCTATTTAATCCAGGGGTGTAGGCATGGGTGGGGCTGGTTGGGCCCAGGCCCACCCACCAAAAATAAAATGCTCTTTAATTAAATGTCAGTGTTCCAAATGGGACATTATTTGTATTTTTACATACACATGCAAAAACCCTCAGATATAAATCATTGCAAGAAGTGCACTCGGTTAGTCAGATTTTACTAAATATAACAGAACAGATGACATGGAATGACATTCACTCTCACTGGATGGTTTGCCAAAAAATTATTAACTGAAAGCCACACACCCAATAAACCATGAATATGACTGCATTGAGGCATATGTCACTGTGCTTCTGCGGCTATTTGCACCATGCCTCTGCCTATTTCATTTGTTCATTTAGAAAATAAGAGAGTTCATAGTACAGTGCCTTTATCACAGTCAACACACCTATATTTGACCTTTAATTAACATTAAAAATGCATAATTTTCTCTCAGTTATCACGTTTCAGGTAAGACCAAAATGCAGACTGTGTTGAAGTAACAATGTTTATCACAGCTACAGGGGCAGGTCAAGACAGGCAGAGGTCGATAATCCAGAGTAGTGGGTCAAGGGTACAGGACGGCAGGCAGGCTCAGGTCAGGCAGAGGTCGGTAATCCAGAGTAGTAGGGCAAGGGTACAGGACGGCAGGCAGGCTCAGGTCAGGCAAAGGTCGGTAATCCAGAGTAGGGGCAAAGGGTCAAAAGGGTCCATGGCAAGGGTCAAAACTAGGAGGGTGAGAAAACGAGAGACTGGGTGAAAGCAGAATCTGAGACAAAACGTTGGTTGACTTGACAAACAAGACAAACTGGCAACAGACAAACAGGGAACACAGGTATAAGTACCCAGGGGATAATGGGGTAGATGAGCGACACCTGGAGGGGAATGGAGACAAGCACAAGGATGCGATGAGCATTAAAACTGCACATTTATCGCTCTACCCATGGCAAAATATGTAGAATTGCAGGAAATTTGCTTTAAAACCGTAACATTTTCTCTCAGCATCATGGCAAAAAGTGTAAAAATAGCATGAGATTAGCTATAAAACTGCACATTTTTCTCTTTGCCCCCCGGCAAAAACTGTAAAATATCTGGAAGTTAGTCGCTTTCCCCCTCCCAAGTTTCTGCAGGCCCACCCACGAACAAATTCTTGGCTATGCCACTGATTTATGCAACCATTGCCCCTGACCACCTTTAACAGATAGGCCTTATCTGAAGTCCCTCCATATAATGTACACTGAGTTTATAAAACATTAGGAACACCTGCTCTTTCATGACATAGACTGACCATGTGAATCCAGATGAAAGCTATGATCCCTTAATGATATCACTTTTTAAATTCACTTCAATCAGTGTAGATGAAGGGGATGAGACAAGGAATACTTTTTTGCCTTGAGACAATTAAGACATGGATTGTGTATGTGTGCCATTCAAACTATGAATGGGCAAGACAACATTTTTAAGTGCCTTTGAACAGCGTATGGTAGTAGGTGCCAGGTGCACTGGTCTGAGAGTGTCAACAACTGTTGCATTAATAATCGATCAAATTGATCACTGGGCGATCTGTATTCAATAGCAGCTACTCTTGAAATCATCGTCCTTTGTCTCTCTCCCATAAGTCTCTTCCTGTTTACTGGACGAAAGGAAGGGCCTATTTCTCATTCCACCAAGGATTTAAACCAATGAAAATGCCAGTACTGGCGACATCGTGTGGAAGCTGTAGGAACTGTAAACTCACCGTTATCTATTTTCTCTTGCGATAGACAATTTAGAGACTGGCGGATGAATACTTTTTGGGGGTTTTTGTGACCAGGTTTTTCTTGGGATTTCGCTTGCTGTTCATGTTCTGTTATAGTCACAGACATTATTTAACCAGTTTTAGAAACTTCCGAGTGTTTTCTATCCACACATACTAATCCTATGCATATACTATATTCCTGGCATGAGTAGCAGGACGTTGAAATGTTGCACGATTTTTAACAAAATGTTGAAATAATTCAGGGGAGCCCTAAGAGGTTTTAATGCAACCACTGTGTCAAACTTTACGGAAAAAGCATAATCTGAGTACGGCGCTCAGAGCCCAATCCAGCCAAAGAAATATCCGCCATGTTGGAGTCAACAGAAGTTAGAAATAACATTATAAATATTCACTTACCTTTGATGATTTTCATCAGAATGCACTCCCAGGAATCCCAGTTCGACAATAAATTACTGATTTGTTCCATAAAGTTCCATAAAGTCCATAATTTATGTCCAAATAGCCACTTGTTATTAGCGTGCTGCACTACGTCCAGACAAAAACTCGAAAAGTTCCGTTACAGGTTGTAGAAACAAGTCAAACGTTGTATGGAATCAATCTTTAGGATGTTTTAAACATAAATCATCAATAAGGTTCCAACCGGAGAATTCCATTGTCTGTAGAAAAGCACTGGAACGAGAGCTAACTCTGTCGGGGCCGCACGTCACAAGCCTGAGACACTCTGCCAGACCCATGACTCATTCAGCTCCCATTCCCCCCTCCTTTATAGCAGAAGCCTGAAATAAGTTTCTAAAGACGGTTGACATCTAGTGGAAGCCTTAGGAAGTGCAACTTGACCCCATAGACACTGTGTATTTGGTAGGCCAAGCTTTGAAAAACTACAAACCTCAAATCCAACCACTTCCTGGTTGGATTTGTCTCAGGTTTTCACCTGCCATATGAGTTCTGTTATACTCACAGACATCATTCAAACAGTTTTAGAAACTTCAGAGTGTTTTCTATCCAATACCAATAACAATATGCATATATTAGCATCTGGGACAGAGTAGGAGGCAGTTCACTCTGGGCATGCTATTCATCCAAAAGTGAAAATGCTGCCCCCTATTCCAAAAAGCTAAACAGCTTCCCGTGTGTATCAAAAATGGTCCACCACCCAAAGGACTTCCAGCCAACTTTACACTGTGGGAAGCATTGGAGTCAACATGGGCCAGCATCCATGTTGAACGCTTTCGACACCTTGTGAGGCTGTTCTGAGTTTTCCAGGTTCGTGTCAGTCAGTGTTGAGCCGAATCGAGTCTTTGCAAGAGTCCGTTTGGAAAATAACTGCTCACAGCAGTAGGTCTTCCCGAACTCAGATGCAAATGTAAGTGCATGTCTCCTCAGAACAGGAAAATGCTCAGCGCTAACGTACATTTTGTAGATTGTTGTACCTGGTGTTGAGCTCGTCATTGCTTTGCAGCTCAATGACTTTGTGTTGTAGGCCATCCGTCACATCCGCTGGTTCCACGTTAAACGGGGTTGCAAATATGTTCAAATCCAGTTGTTTACTTTCACATCCTTAAACCACTCCCAAAATGCCTTCGTGAGCTTTCCACACTCACCCGTATATTCCGACATAATCTCAGGCTCTTGTCCTTGCAGAGTAGGACCCCAACCCCTTTCTAGTTGGACTTGCCACAGCTTTAATTTTGCTTCAAACGATTTCACATTTAACAGCAGATCGCTGAGAAGCTGGTTCGGCCCTTGGAGCTTGACGTTCAAGTTAGACAGATAATTGGTTATGTCCACCATGAAGGCCAAATCACACATCCACATGTCATCACTCAGTTCCACGACAGGTTTCCCCTTCATCTCCATGAATTGTTTAACTTCATCCTCATACTATACTTCGTCCGTAAGGCTCAACCATCGCACCTCACAGTGGTAAACCAGATCACCATACTCCGATTCAAGATCACTCTATAGCTCCTTAAACTGGCGGTTGTTCAGCCGTTTGCTTTTGATAAAATGGATGGTTGACACTACAGTTCCATTACGTTGTTTGGCTTCAGGGACTGTGCACACAGACTTTCTTGATGTATGATGCAGTTGCATACAATTAAATCACTTGGATCAAGACTGAGACAACTCATTTATTTTTTCCCTAATGAGGTTAACCTCTTTTTCGAGCCAACCATGGCTGGCGCTCCATCTGTAGTAAGGCCACTTAAATTTTTCAAACCGTAGCTCAAATTTGCTCATAGCCGAGACAAGTCTCTCAAACAAGTCCTCACCTCTGGTGGTGCCATGCATGGCTTCCAAAGACAGCAATTCCTCCCTGGTGTCAAACTGAAAATGGCAAATTGGGCAGTATTTGTTATGTCAGTTGTTTCATCACATGCCAAAGAGAAAAACTACAAATTTCCTTAAATGTTTAAGGACTAGAGTCCATAAATGTTTTTCCGATATCTTGTGTCGTATGTCAGTTATCCGCTCCGTGACGATTCTTCGAGACAAACTGACAGTTTGGAACAATGTAACTTTGTCTGGTGCTAGCAAATCTGCAGTGGCAAGAAGAAACTCTTTTCCAAATTCTCCCTCTGAATGGGGCTTCAGTTTCTTTGCGATTAAGTTCAGAAATTGTATTTTATTCTTTACTTTCTAAATATTTTTTGGGGTCTTTTTCTAAAATAGTGATGTATTTTTATTTAATTAAAATGTCTAACTCTTTCAGAGTATGAGATTATCCTTCCCATAATGTATGCCTTTAAAGCATCCCAAATAATGTTCGGTGGTTGGCTTTTCTCTGTCCTCTGTGTCTACATTTGTAATGATAATGGTCTTTATTTTTTCATTTTCATATTTTAATACATTTCGGATGTTGAAAATGATCTCTGTTCATTCTCCATATTCTGTCACTAAGTGTATTTCCTGTTGGTGTAGTTAAGCATGATCACAGGAGAATGATCCGATATCACTACATCATGGATTTTAGAACCCATTACAGTATATTGTTGAGTGCATTTATGGAAATAAAATGGAGTCAATTCTTAAATAGCTTTTCTTACTTTGAGAAAAAATTGAGTAGTCATTTGTTGTTGGAAATAATAATCTCCAGGTGCCCTGAAAAATATTTGTAAAGAGTTATTTTTTCAGCCTCTTTGAAGGTTCCTTGAATTTCCCCTTTTTATTGCGATGTCTGTCTAACTTGCTGAATTGTTGATTCAGATCACTTGCTGAAATAATGCTTCCTGTCTGGGTTTGATCTAAAATAGCTTGAATTATATCTAAAACACCAGGTTTGCCCCTGGGGGGATACACAATGAAATCAATGTGTATTTTTCCCAATGTAACATACAATAAAACATTTGAAAACGTCCTTCTTGGTCCGTATGCTCGGATATAAGGGAAAAGTGTGTATTCTTATTCATCAGGATGCCTACACCTCTGCTGTTACCACTGTTAGGTGGCAGCATAGATCTAACCCAACTTCTCTTTAAATATTCATTTTTTTCAATTTTCATTTTTTTTTTACAAATTGTAACACTTGCAGAAAAAAACCCATCTGCTGACAATCTATTTAAATGTTCAAGAACCTGTGCACATTCCATGTAATAAGTTGAAGTTGCTGGCCTCTACTTGTACAGAATCAAAGTTAACCTTGTCTGTTCCGTCTGTCATTGAAGAACCAGATAAAACATTTGAGCAGTCATGTCAAATGAAGGCTGTGGACATCTCATGGATATGGGAGTCAGAGTATGAATACAAATGTATTGCATACATTACATAGAGTATTTAAAAGGTGTGAACATGTAGGAACATAAAACGTACAGCAAGTACTTCTTTGTACTTTGAGGTGCTGTTTCTTTTTAGGGCTTTTAAATGCCAACTCCTCTCCTAACATGCCAGAAATCTGTGTATGATGTCATTGTAAACACATTGGAGAAAGACTGCCACTTAAATACTGTGGTCAGTTTGTAATACCTTGTGAATTAAAATAAAGTATAATGGTTGATGGGGCTCTACTTGGGGAGAGTGGGTCCACCAAGAGACCAACGTGAGATGAGTGGAGGCACCACACCCACTTCAAGGGAGTGTCTGATGCCCTCCAAGCTCCCCTGCCCTGATCCCTTTAATAGAGCCCATCTTCACTCTCGCTAATAACCACAATTGGATCTGAAATATAATCACAAACCAGGAATAATTATTATTTGACTTCTTAATTTGTCCAGAACTATTATTTATTTTACAGCTGGTTTGCAAGTCACAAAAATAAATTCAATTACATTGTAGTATAGATAAATCCTTACTTCCTTCCCTCTTTCCCAAGCTAAAAGCTTGTCCATCTCCACCTCCCGCTCCCAGCTTTTCTCCCCCCTTTAACCCCCCAAGCCAAGCTTGTCCCACCCTGCCATCCTTAACCACCCTTTTCCCACCGAAGCTAAGGTTGTCACAACCTCCCATCCTTGCCAACCCTTACTCACCCAAGTGAAGTTTGTCCCACGTCTTTTCCTACGCACCATCCCTTTTTCTCAGACACATTTACACCTATCCATACATCGACTTACTCATCCATTCTCATTCAACATATACACACTCATTTTCCTCCACTGTCCTACACATATTCATATTCACCATTGTTCACACACACACACTCACACACACACACACACACACACACACACACACACACACACACACACACACACACACACACACACACACACACACACACACACACACAGAACAGTTATTGAAATACATGCTACAATTCCTCTTTTGTATAGTCTTTTCAGTATCCACGTAGATAATCGGCTACTTCTATTGTTACATCCTCAAGAAGAGCAGTTATCATTATTCTTTTTTAAATAATTCAAGCTCTGTCAAATTGGTTGGTGATCGTTGCTAAACAACCATTTTCAAGTCTTGCAATAGATTTTCAAGCTCATTTTTGTCAGACCTTTAACTCGGCCACTCAGGAAAATTCACTGTCTTCTTGCTAGCAACTTCAGTGTAGATTTGGCCTTGTGTTTTAGGTTGTTGTCCAGCTGAAAGGGGAATTGATCTCCCAGTGTCTGGTGGAAAGCAGACTGAACCAGGTTGTCCTCTAGGCTTTTGCCTGTGCTTAGCACCATTTTTTGTTATCCTGAAGAACTCCCCAGTCCTTAATGATTACAAACATACCCATAACATGATGCAGCCACCACTATGCTTTAATACATGGAGAGCGGTACTCATTAATGTTTTGTAGTGGATTTGCCCCAAACATCACACTTTGTATTCAGGACAAAAGGCTAATTGCTTTGACACATTTTTTATAACATTACTATTTTAATACTTTATTAAAACATGATTTGGAATATTTTTTATTCTGTACAGGTGTCTTTTCACTCTGTCAGTTAGGTTAGTATTGTTGAGTAACTGTTAAAGGAATATAACAATTCCTATATGTGTTCATTAACCAATTCAATTAAAATCACTCTGTCCATTTCTAAGAATTTGTAAAATCCTTATTTGCATAAAATAGACAGAGACCAGTCTACCAAAATTAGCCAATAGCATTTATTCTCGAGAGCGCTGCTCATAGTACCATCAGTACATCAGTTTATATATTACATATGACGTCATAGGTTTTAAAATGTCCCTCCCCCTCACCAACCAGGACAAAGCAGCTTCAAAAGTTCATTCCAACTCACTAGCGCACTATATGACACACTATATCTGGATTAACTCCTGAAGTCTCACCATAGTTTATTACCACTTAGCAGACAGTTCCAGACCCCCCACCCAGATACGGAAACCCTGGAGGGGCACTCGCTGTCTTATTTTATCGCCACAGAGTTATAGCTGAGTCGGTTCAAACATAGGTTAATGACCCTCTTTGCTTACTTTAGACACACACACATGCATTCCTCTCTTCCCCAATGGTTATCATTTCCAATTACCCCTCGTCCATGCTATATAACCTCTAATCCTAATGGTTAAGTTTCTGGGTAGAATTATTTAATCATTTATCTTAAACCTTTATAAAATATCTTAACAGTAACTACAATGTTGTTGATCCATCCTAAGTTTTCTCCTATCACAGCCATTTAACTCTGTAACTGTTTTACAGTCCCCATTGGCCTTATGGTGATATCCCTGAGCTGTTTCCTTCCTCTATGGCAACTGTTTTGTTTTGTCTTGATCATACACACCTGGTTTCCATTCCTTTCCACTTACTTATTTTTGAGTAAAGGACACATGTATCGTTGTAGTGACTGGGTGTATTGATACACCATCCAAAGTGTAATTAATAACTTCACTATGCTCAAAAGGATACTTGTCTGCTTTAATTGTTTTTACCCATTTACCAATAGGTGCCCTTTTTTGTGAGGCATTGGAAAATCTCCCTGGTCTTTGTGGCTGAATCTGTTTGAAATGTACTGCTTGACTAAGTAAGGGACCTTACAGATAATTGTATATGAGGTAGTCATGTATATGAGGTAGTTATTGCACACAGAGTTGGTCCATGCAACTTATTATGCGACTTGTTAAAAACAAATTTGCTCATGAACGTATTCAGGCTTACAATAACAAAGGGGTTGAATAATTACTGAATTAAGACATTTCAGCTTTTCATTTTGTATTAATTTGTAAACATTTCTAAAACATATTTAGACGGTGGGGTATTGTGTGTAAGATGACCAATAATCTCAATTTAATATATTTTAAATTCAGACTGTAACACAAGAAAATGTGGAAAAATGTAACCTATGTGAATACTTTGTAACTGCCAAAAATGCTGTTATCAAGATCATTTCCTTAGTATGGGATGTCAGTGATCACCATGTGGGAGAAGTCAGAGCTCAGGAATGATAGACACATTTTCTACTAGTAATTACCATTTGGAGGGCCGTTCAAGTTGATTTTTCCCAGTCGTATGAGGTAAATTCCCACTTCCCACTTGGTTACGAACACAGGATTAGGTGCAATCATTACTGCACTTTTAAATGTAGGTGGGGGCAATGTGCTGCGTATTTGGGGGCATTGTCTAAAATATGTTGTATTTGTGCCAACCGTCAGTGGAAATTTTGTACCAGTTTAATGGTTTATCGTTATGTTGTTGAAAGTTGAGCGCCTCTTTTGACACTATCAGTTTTGCAATTTTGTAAGAACTCGTGACACTCAAGAGCGGCACTGTTAACCTTTTATTGCAGTGGGCTAAATCAGGGTCACATAGAGTGACTCTTGGCAGTCGTAAACAAATCTACTTTGAAGCAAAAGTCTTCACCTCACTCACATAGTTATGTGCTCAAAAAAAGAAGAGGCCTGTACCATGTTGGATATAGAGTTGAAATGTATTCAATTTTGAGTGTGCATCCCACTGTTAACCTTCATATACAGTGCCTTGCGAAAGTATTCGGCCCCCTTGAACTTTGCGACCTTTTGCCACATTTCAGGCTTCAAACATAAAGATATAAAACTGTATTTTTTTGTGAAGAATCAACAACAAGTGGGACACAATCATGAAGTGGAACGACATTTATTGGATATTTCAAACTTTTTTAACAAATCAAAAACTGAAAAATTGGGCGTGCAAAATTATTCAGCCCCTTTACTTTCAGTGCAGCAAACTCTCTTCAGAAGTTCAGTGAGGATCTCTGAATGATCCAATGTTGACCTAAATGACTAATGATGATAAATACAATCCACCTGTGTGTAATCAAGTCTCCGTATAAATGCACCTGCACTGTGATAGTCTCAGAGGTCCGTCAAAAGCGCAGAGAGCATCATGAAGAACAAGGAACACACCAGGCAGGTCCGAGATACTGTTGTGAAGAAGTTTAAAGCCGGATTTGGATACAAAAAGATTTCCCAAGCTTTAAACATCCCAAGGAGCACTGTGCAAGCGATAATATTGAAATGGAAGGAGTATCAGACCACTGCAAATCTACCAAGACCTGGCCGTCCCTCTAAACTTTCAGCTCATACAAGGAGAAGACTGATCAGAGATGCAGCCAAGAGGCCCATGATCACTCTGGATGAACTGCAGAGATCTACAGCTGAGGTGGGAGACTCTGTCCATAGGACAACAATCAGTCGTATATTGCACAAATATGGCCTTTATGGAAGAGTGGCAAGAAAGCCATTTCTTAAAGATATCCATAAAAAGTGTAGTTTAAAGTTTGCCACAAGCCACCTGGGAGACACACCAAACATGTGGAAGAAGGTGCTCTGGTCAGATGAAACCAAAATTGAACTTTTTGGCAACAATGCAAAACGTTATGTTTGGCGTAAAAGCAACACAGCTGAACACACCATCCCCACTGTCAAACATGGTGGTGGCAGCATCATGGTTTGGGCCTGCTTTTCTTCAGCAGGGACAGGGAAGATGGTTAAATTGATGGGAAGATGGATGGAGCCAAATACAGGACCATTCTGGAAGAAAACCTGATGGAGTCTGCAAAAGACCTGAGACTGGGACGGAGATTTGTCTTCCAACAAGACAATAATCCAAAACATAAAGCAAAATCTACAATGGAATGGTTCAAAAATAAACATATCCAGGTGTTAGAATGGCCAAGTCAAAGTCCAGACCTGAATCCAATCGAGAATCTGTGGAAAGAACTGAAAACTGCTGTTCACAAATGCTCTCCATCCAGCCTCACTGAGCTCGAGCTGTTTTGCAAGGAGGAATGGGAAAAAATGTCAGTCTCTCGATGTGCAAAACTGATAGAGACATACCCCAAGCGACTTACAGCTGTAATCGCAGCAAAAGGTGGCGCTACAAAGTATTAACTTAAGGGGGCTGAATAATTTTGCACGCCCAATTTTTCAGTTTTTGATTTGTTAAAAAAGTTTGAAATATCCAATAAATGTCGTTCCACTTCATGATTGTGTCCCACTTGTTGTTGATTCTTCACAAAAAAATACAGTTTTATATCTTTATGTTTGAAGCCTGAGATGTGGCAAAAGGTCGCAAAGTTCAAGGGGGCCGAATACTTTCGCAAGGCACTGTACATTACAGAAGACTGAAATATAATACAATTAATAATTTACTATCAACTAGTTGCAAGTAGTTTATCATAAAATTCACAGTAACTTACTGTAGCTAATCTGTCACACTCACTGACCCGACGGTCTGGTACGTAGGTCAGTTACTATTACAGTAACATGGTGACTAAATTTGAATTAAACATTGCATGGCTCTTTGTCATCACATGCACTTACAGTATGTCAGCCTTGTTAACTGACAATATACACAGTCAATGTTTGTGAACAGAATTCAACAGAGCATATTAACTGGGATGATATTCCCGCTCATGGGAGACCAAAAAGTAGTGATGTTACGTTTGATACTGGAGCTCCGAGGCATGCGTCAAAATCGCTAAGCAGTTCACTTCGAAGCAGTGTGCCGATGTTTGCATCAGAAGCACGTGATCAATGACGTCCGAAGCTTCATTTTGTCGAACAACCACCTGATTGGTTTGGTAGAAGACAAAAAGGACCTGGCGTGTGCGGTGTCGTCTCTAATAATTTGGCTGTTCTAAATTCTTCTGACCAGCAGGTGCCACTAGCACAATGTGTTGATCAAAGCCTCGAGCAATGAACCTATTTTCGACCCAATTGGCTGGAAATGATCAATGCTTCAGGAAGTTTGTTTCCCCATCACTACTAAAAAGAACTTGCTGATAGCCGCACCACAAATAAGTCACTCCTGCAATCTTCTGATAGGCTGCCGCTGCTACAGTACGCTGCAAGTGACGTGCATATGTGACTCACCAACTGGATTCGGTCTTATGTAGCAAAATGTGAAATGGATTGGATTTTACATGGATTTTACATTGGATAAAAGTAGAGACTCAGAGGTACAAAATGGTATATCATACACTGCATTTGAGGAACAACGGGAAAGTGAGTTTTTCTGTGACTTTGTGGTGACCTAACATAATCGTTTGTGGTGCTTTCGCTGTAAAGCCTTTTTGAAATCAGACTGTGGTGGGATTAACAACAAGATGACCTTTAAAATTGTATAATATACTTGTATGTTTGAGGAGTTTTAATTATGAGATTTCTGTTGTTTTGAATTTGGCGCCCTGCACTTTCACTGGCTGTTGTCATATTGATCCCATTAACGGGATCTCAGCCCTAAGAAGTTTTTAAGACATATAGCTAGCTAGCTAAACAATGAACCTAGCTAGGTAAACTGTGTTTATGATAACACATATCACGTAATGTTAGCTAATGAGCCAGCCAGCTAACATTAGCTAGTTAAACAACAGTGAACAAAGTGGCTAGCTAACATTAGGCTGTAACTAGAAAAGCAAATGGCTCTGGGAAACAAATAATAACGTCAGCTAGGGAGCAAGCCAGCTAACTTTACTAGCTAGCTAACTATACACTTTAGCTTGAAATGATGCAACTTTCTGTCAAAATTAGAAATGTGTAACATCTAAAAATGTAGATAGCTAATGCTAGACTATCTTACCTGAACACATCAACATGCATTCCTGTCAGGAATTCCATACCACAGTTACCATTAGTTTGAAGATGTAACCCGGAGACGGGTGTTTTCTCCATCTCTTTAGCTATCATACTCTAATTCCACTGGTTTAAAAACTTGATCCTCCAGAAAATGGAGAGCAACACTTATGCAGCTCCACCACACAATATATATTTTTTAAATCTGCGTTCGACAGGATTACCAACACAGACTGACGAGCTCAAATAGACAGACGCCTTCAATATGGCAGACCAATCCAAACTTCTCTCTCGGCATATCCAGCCCACTCATTATATCAGCCAATCATGGCTAGTGAGAAGGTTGCTCACTTTTTCTGTGGCTTAACCAACAAGGTTCGTAATTTAACCATGTTATTCTTATTTGCTGATGGCATACAATTTGTTATTAAGGCACATGAAAGTTCACATGTCATATTTCTGCCCCCAAAAACTTTTTTTGTTTGTTTTTGTTTTACGTTCAAACGGATCTCCTGTGAAGTCATGACATACACCTAGTTTCCTGAAACAGGTAACATATTGTCAACATAAATGTCAGTGAATGCAAAGTGGGCTACCGGCAAGGATTGCTAGTGGCAGCAAGTGTCTTGTAAGTTACTGGCAATGTTTTGCCAGTAAGTAGTTTTGACTTTTACAATAACTTACAGATAAGTTGTGTGGAGTTAAAAATGGACAAACTCACGGCAACAAGTTTCCATTAAGTTACTGGAAATTGCACAATAACCTCTTTTCAGTGCAGCTCATCACTTACAACATTTGTAGAGCCGTGTTAAAGGAATTTCTCAACTTATATTGGTATAACCATCAAAGACTTAAACTGCTCCAACACTTCCTCTGACGGTTGGCACAAATAAATATATACACTGCTCAAAAAAAATAAAAGGAACACTAAAATAACACATCCTAGATCTGAATGAATGAAATACTGTTATTAAATATTTTTTTCTTTACATAGTTGAATGTGCTGACAACAAAAGCACACAAAAATTATCAATGGAAATCAAATGTATCAACCCATGGGAGATCTGGATTTGGAGTCACACTCAACATCAAAGTGGAAAACCACAATACAGGCTGATCCAACTTTGATGTAATGTCCTTAAAACAAGTCAAAATGAGGCTCAGTAGTGTGTGTGGCCTCCACGTGCCTGTATGACCTCCCTACAACGCCTGGGCATGCTCCTGATGAGGTGGCGGATGGTCTCCTGAGGGATCTCCTCCCAGACCTGAACTAAAGCATCCGCAAACTCCTGGACAGTCTTTGGTGGATGGAGCGAGGCATGATGTCCCTGATGTCCCAGATGTGCTCAATTGGATTTAGGTCTGGGCAACGGGCGAGCCAGTCCATAGCATCAATCCCTTCCTCTTGCAGGAACTGCTGACACACTCCAGCCACATGAGGTCTAGCATTGTCTTGCATTAGGAGGAACCCAGGGCCAACCGCACCAGCATATGGTCTCACAAGGGGTCTGGGGATCTCATCTCGGTACCTAATGGCAGTCAGGCTACCTCTGGCGAGCACATGGAGGAATGAAAGAAATGCCACCCCACACCATGACTGAGCCACCGCCAAACCGGTCATGCTGGAGGATGTTGCAGGCAGCAGAACGTTCTCCACGGCATCTCCAGACTCTGTCACGTCTGTCACATGTGCTCAGTGTGAACCTGCTTTCATCTGTGAAGAGCACAGGGCGCCAGTGGCGAATTTGACAATCTTGGAGTTCTCTGGCAAATGCCAAACGTCCTGCACGGTGTTGAGCTGTAAGCACAACCCCCACCTGTGGACGTCGGGCCCTCATACCACCCTGATGGAGTCTGTTTCTGACCATTTGAGCAGACACATGCACATTTGTGGCCTGCTGGAGGTCTTTTTGAAGGACTCTGGCAGTGCTCCTCCTGCTCCTCCTTGCACAAAGGCGGAGGTAGCGGTCCTGCTGCTGGGTTGTTGCCCTCCTATGGCCTCCTCCACGTCTCCTGATGTACTGGCCTGTCTCCTGGTAGCGCCTACATGCTCTGGACACTACGCTGACAGACACAGCAAACCTTCTTGCCACAGCTCACATTGATGTGCCATCCTGGATGAGCTGCACTACCTGAGCTACTTGTGTGGGTTGTAGACTCCGTCTCATGCTACCACTAGAGTGAAAGCACCGCCAGCATTCAAAAGTGACCAAAACATCAGCCAGGAAGCATAGGAACTGAGAAGTGGTCTGTGGTCACCACCTGCAGAACCACTCCTTTATTGGGGGTGTCTTGCTAATTGCCTATAATTTCCACCTGTTGTCTATTTCATTTGCACAACAGCATGTGAAATTTATTGTCAATCAGTGTTGCTTCCTAAGTGGACAGTTTGATTTCACAGAAGTGTGATTGACTTGGAGTTACATTGTGTTGTTTAATTGTTCCCTTTATTTTTTTGAGCAGTGTATTTAACCATTCCCCCAAACATGCTAATGAGCTCTAACCAGTACATTGTTCACACCTATATTTTAAAATGGAGTGATGATCGTACCTTATATTCAAAATATTTGGCAGAAAAATCTCTACACCGAACTGTACCATGTGAGTTTATATGTGCACCTGTGAAGTGTACCTTTGACCTTTTTGTACACCGGGGATCAAAACTGTACCCTAACCATACTTTTATTTTTTGAGAGTGTGTTAATATATGTTCCAAACAAAAGGTATGAACCTGGTGGCACTGTAGAAACATTGATCCACTCCCAACCGAGAAGTTGCCGTTTCAAATCCCCAAATACTTATCGTTTGCTCTACATCAAGTGTCCTTGAACATTGGTGGTGACAATTGTTGAATTATTTACTTGATTCTGGGTAGGTTTTAGCAAAGTGCAGAAATGCGTTCTTGCCAATAAATCTGTGGCCATATCTCTTTTATGCTTACAGATCTGGTGCTGTAGCTGCACTGTAACAAGACATTACAGGTTGTAACGAACAAGGGGTTATTAGTTCAAATCCCATTTAAGGCCGAGTACATTAAATGTAACTAGCTACAAACTTACTGCTAAAAATAAAGGATGCAGGGAGTTGATGTATCATTTCAACTTTAATTTGTTGGCAGGTAAACATGTTTCAATAAAACAGTAGATTAGTCTGTCAATAGTAAGTAGATTGACAGTAGATTAGTCTGTCAAATATAGCATATAAGTAGACTTGGCTTGTTTTCAAGACAACGTTTATTTGGTCTGGAGACCGAGGTGAGTTTACACAGCAGTATGCAGGAACAGTTATGGCAATTTATGACATATAGTATATACAGTAATAATAAATACTATGGTTGGACAAAGGGAATATTTTCATATGTGGGCGGGTGCAGCGAGGTGTTCGGAGTCACTTTGATACAAGTGGAGATTGTTGTTATGGACCTTTCACATCTCCTCTTGAGTCATCAACTTATTTGTATCCAACATACTGTCCATCGTGTGAGGGATGAATTGCATGAAGGGCCCCAACAACACACGCAAGCAAGGGGATTCGGTGTCCTGTGCCTAGCTTCTCCCCACGTAAAAAACAAACCCCAAAAAGAGTCTGTAGGCCACTGAGCGATATTGTCTTGAAGAGAATGACAAAAATGATATTCAACTTTCACGGGCAATTGTTGTGTGCTGTTTGGATTCCTTCTGTAGCAGCACAATGCAGAAAAGTACACATCTCACAGACGTTAGCTAGCTAGCTACAACACACAGGTAGAGTTACTCAAAGACTAATATAAGTCATAAAGCCAAAGTCATTCCTTTACTCTTCATCATCATCATCAAAACACTTCTCCAGTTTTGCTCCTAATAAGATGCACTGAGGCTAGCTAGGCTAGCTAGCTATAGCATCAGACTGCATTACATTTTGTGTATAGTGAACAAAAACAGATGGCCCAACTTGGTTAGCTTTGCTTGTAGTGGTACTAGCAAGCCACAGTTACGGCCGAATCGATCATAAAGTTATACGAGAGCTTATATTGCAAGTTAGCAACAGCACAACAACTTACTCGTTTGTCACTGTGCCCTCCTGGTCCGGCTGGTCTGATAAGATGAGAACATCGTCGAGACAAGTCTAATGGCTCTATTGAACAAGGACCGCCATATCTACTCGCTGGTAGTGTGATTGCGCAATCGACGAAACACAAAGGCCACAATAATTGCAAAAAATGTAATAATTATGAATGACGTCATTGGTCGAACGCTCCCGGCACAAACATGTGCATAATTATGTCTGAAACACCTCTTGTCACTCATAATTATGTAGGGAGACTGGAAAAAACACCTTAAATAAGGTCTAGCGTTGAAGTCTCCCTTTAAACCTTATCCCCTAAACCGAAGTCTAAAATAACGTTTTAACAAATTCAGGACAAGAAAAAAGTCCAAATTGTTCTTGTTTTCCTACCTTGTCAGGACATTCTGGTGACTTGTCAGGACATTCTGGTGACTTGTCAGGACATTCTGGTGACTTGTCAGGACATTCTGGTGACTTGTCAGGACATTCTGGTGACTTGAACATTCTGGTGAGGAACATTCTGGTGACTTGACATTCTGGTGAGAACATTCTGGTGACTTGTCAGAACATTCTGGTGACTTGTCAGGACATTCTGGTGACTTGTCAGAACATTCTGGTGACTTGTCAGGACATTCTGGTGACTTGTCAGAACATTCTGGTGACTTGTCAGGACATTCTGGTGACTTGTCAGGACATTCTGGTGACTTGTCAGAACATTCTGGTGACTTGTCAGGACATTCTGGTGACTTGTCAGGACATTCTGGTGACTTGTCAGAACATTCTGGTGACTTGTCAGAACATTCTGGTGACTTGTCAGGACATTCTGGTGACTTGTCAGGACATTCTGGTGACTTGTCAGGACATTCTGGTGACTTGTCAGGACATTCTGGTGACTTGTCAGAACATTCTGGTGACTTGTCAGGACATTCTGGTGACTTGTCAGGACATTCTGGTGACTTGTCAGGACATTCTGGTGACTTGTCAGAACATTCTGGTGACTTGTCAGAACATTCTGGTGACTTGTCAGGACATTCTGGTGACTTGTCAGAACACATTAGATGAGTGTCTATGAGAAAGTTCATCCATAGGGGATGTGACTGCGTACGAATAGCTGTGGCAGGTCCCAAACTATGTGTTATGATGATGTAGTAGATTAACCAGCACTGAACAAAACAGACTGGACTGCATTTTCACAGTGTACAGTAACCTACAATGAGACTATTTGTAGAGGTTTCACACGGCACAGCCATGTATCAGGGGTAAAACACTGTCCGATGCTAAGCCACACACCCAATAACACACAGTAATATTAGTGAGCATCAAAGGTACAACGGTGGGCTTTTATTTTGTGACGAGCACCAGTGTGAGACATCACTGTGTCTGTGTGGACACAACCTTGATCATGCTGACATATGTACTCATCTATGTAGCGTACAACAATGGGATGGACCAACATACAGGCTAAACATCACCACCATTGACAAACAGGTGCAGCGTGCACACACACATCTCCACATGTCTGCAAACAGGCACACACACATTCTATTTTTTATTGGAAACGGTGTAATGCCTTAGCGGTTTCTCCTTTCAAGTCTGACTCCATAACGTTGGTTAGATACTCTCTGTAGACCATTGGAGTGAGTTATAGTATAGCCTATTGCTTTACTTGAAAGGAACCTAGGCTCCAGTGTAGTGAATGATACTCAGCCCATTCAACAGCCAGCAGGAGGCCAGTACATTACTGTCCACCATCAGGTAGGCTAGGCTATGAACCCATAGGCCTATCCATAATAAATTATCAAATAAATACTGCATAATGTGAGACGCGCAGCCTACCACCAAACTCAACTGGTGTTCGCCAATTTTACACCAAGCTGATTAAATGGTCCCAGTTAATATCCAATCGTTGCCCCTGACGACCTTTTACAGGTCTCTGATGTTTCTCTATATAGGCTGTCCTGCAGATCTGTGGTTCTCTATGGGCAGAAGGGTTGTGTGTGAGCCAGGACTGCAGGATTCCCAGACAATCTCCCACACACAATCTTCCCCAGCCAATCGCACACAGGCGTGTGCGCCAACATTAGGAGTTAGCTTCTGCTGCAGCCTTTGCTGTAAAATATAACTAGTTGCGGCGGTGCTCCGGGACTGCTCCGGGACTACTCTGGGACGGCGGTGCTCCGGGACTGCTCTGGGACGGCGGTGCTCCGGGACTGCTCTGGGACAGCGGTGCTCCGGGACTGCTCTGGGACGACGGTGCTCCGGGACTGCTCCGGGACCTGCTCTGGGACGGCGGTGCTCCGGGATTGCTCCGGGACTGCTCCGGGACTGCTCCGGGACGGCGGTGCTCCGGGACTACTCTGGGACGGCGGTGCTCCGGGACTACTCTGGGACGGCGGTGCTCCGGGACTACTCTGGGACGGCGGTGCTCCGGGACTACTCTGGGACGGCGGTGCTCCGGGACTGCTCTGGGACGGCGGTGCTCCGGGACTGCTCTGGGACGGCGGTGCTCCGGGACTGCTCTGGGACGGCGGTGCTCCGGGACTGCTCCGGGACTGCTCTGGGACGGCGGTGCTCCGGGATTGCTCCGGGACTGCTCCGGGACTGCTCCGGGATGGCGGTGCTCCGGGACTGCAGAGGTTGTACATTTCATATTTAGACCTACATTTAGTGGTTTGCTAGTAGACACTATCCAGAGTGACTTACAGTAGCCTACACCATTCACATATTGAGTGACTCCATTGTTTAAATCAAAATCCTTATTTAGTAGCTAAATTCATTTTTTGACCAATTATATAGAAACATTTTTGACTTAAAAGGCGTTTAAAAATTATTTATTTTTTTACAATAAACTGTTACGGTAGTGCATGTTAAAATACGTCATGCATAGGACAATAATCAAAGATTGTTTTAAGGCAGCAATATGGGTAATATATGTACTCGGTTTGTAAATAAACTAGTGTAACTTCCGGCGCCGACAGAGATGTCCGCCTCGCTTTACGTTCCTAGAAAACTATGCAGTTTTTTGTTTCTTTACGTGTTATTTCTTACATTGGTACCCCAGGTCATCTTAGGTTTCATTACATACAGTCGAGGAAGAACTACTGAATATAAGAGCAACGTCAACTCACCATCAGTACGACCAGGAATATGACTTTCCCGAAGCAGATCCTGTGTTCTGCCTTTCACCCAGGACAACGGAATGGATCCCAGCCTGCGACCCAAAACAAAGACGTCGTAAAAGAGGGAAACGAAGCGGTCTTCTGGTCAGGCTCCAGAGACGGGCACATCGCGCACCACTCCCTAGCATACTACTCGCCAATGTCCAGTCTCTTGACAACAAGGTTGATGAATTCCGAGCAAGGGTAGCATTCCAGAGGGACATCAGAGACTGTAACGTTCTTTACTTCACGGAAACATGGCTCACTCGAGAGACGCTAACGGAATCGGTGCAGCCAGCTGGTTTCTTCACGCAGACAGAAACAAACATCTTTCTGGTAAGAAGAGGGGCGGGGGCGTATGCCTTATGGTTAACGAGATGTGGTGTGGTCACAACAACATACAGGAACTCATGTCCTTCTGTTCACCTGATTTAGAATTCCTCACAAACAAATGTCGACCGCATTATCTACCAAGGGAATTCTCTTTGATTATAATCACAGCCGTATATATTCCCCCCCAAGCAGACACATCGATAGCTCTGAACAAACTTTATTTGACTCTATGTAAACTGGAAACCACATATCCTGAGGCTGCATTCATTGTAGCTGGGGATTTTAACAAGGCTAATCTGAAAACAAGACTCCCTAAATTGTATCAGCATATCGATTGCGCAACCAGGGCTGGTAAAACCTTGGATCATTGCTATTCTAACTTCCGCGACGCATATAAGGCCCTCCCCCGCCCTCCTTTCGGAAAAAGCTGACCACGACTCCATTTTGTTGCTCCCTGCCTACAGACAGAAGCTAAAACAAGAAGCTCCCGCGCTCAGGTCTGTTCAACGCTGGTCCGACCAATCTGATTCCACGCTCCAAGACTGCTTCGATCACCAGGACTGGGATATGTTCCGCATTGCATCAAACAACAACATTGACGAATACGCTGATTCGGTGAGCGAGTTCATTAGAAAGTGCATTGAAGATGTCGTTCCCATAGCAACGATTAAAACATTCCCAAACCTGAAACCGTGGATTGATGGCAGCATTCCCGTGAAACTGAAAGCGCGAACCACTGCGTTTTTACCAGGGCAAGATGACCGGAAACATCACCTCTGTTACCTGGTTTACGTCTGCAAATCTGACTGCAGATACCAGTTAGATTTACTCCTAAACTAGATTATAGATTACAACCTGATGTTTCTCTCTTCTCGTCTGAACTAGTTGCCCACATCTGTCACAAAGTCCTCTGTCTTACTGCTGTGTATACCGTCCATACTTGTGGTAGAGGCAGTGCGATATCCAGAGCTCTTCAGCCACGCTAAGACTTTGTGACGGGATCTCTTCGGCTCGTCAGCGTCTGGCTCGGAGATGTTATCTGTGGCACAATATAACTTCAACAACAGGGAAATCATTGCTGATCATGCCCGAATATTGCGTCTGAGATTTATTTTGCCCAATAAAAAATGCATTTATATCAAAATGTCAGTGAATCGTTGATTGAATACTTCTACTCTGTATCGGCATAAATAAGCTATTTGTTAGGCATCAGAGAGCCATAGAGAGGCTGTAGCTAGAGAACAGATTTCTGTGACAGAAACATTTCGGTGAATTTAAAACTGATGCAGATTATCCAAAGTTACCAGCCACTCACCATGAGATGGCAGATTCAGCTGACTGGCTATCTCTCTCCGACTCCACTCCTTCTCCAGCAGTTCCTTCCACTGTTCTCTCACCTCCAGATCTATCGACTGCAATCTTTCTAATTGTTGACCGCCTGCTATGCAAAGCAAAAAAAGACATAAGAACAGATCATAGAGAAAGATAGAGGCCTCTAGTGGCCAAAAGTCTGTATTAACATGGGCAGCATGCCAAGCACCATTGAGGGCTTCCACCATTTTAAGGTAGTCAACTGGGTGGGACTTCCTTACTTCATTGGCTGATCCCTCCTGATGACTCGATTGGAGCGAGCCCAACCAGGTCATCAGTAGGTATCAGCCAATCGTGAAGAAGAAAATGGACTAATTTAAAATGGATATAGCCTCAATGAAGCTGCCCATGCTGTCACAGACATTATAATGGCACAGATACAAAGATGAGTCCTCTATCTATCTCTATGGTACAGATGCACAAGGTTACATTGAATGGAGACAGTGCGAGGAGGGTGGAATTGAGGAAAGGATGTATATTCTGGTATAAGAAGACGCTTTGCTTACTGCTAACACCTTGATCCTACCTCAGATCTTCCATTGGGATTTCTCCCTCTCCCAGTCTAGAGCTCTCCAGGGGTGGCTTGTCTCCACTGACTGTTCAGGAAAAACAATAACAATGAAGAACTTCAAACAAAGCATGCTGGGGTAAAAGAGAGAGAGAAAAGTGATTACTCACAGTCAGGTCTATAAGGTTCAGGCATACTCCTATTTCCCTTTAGAATTGGTGGAGTTGATGTCTTTGCTATTTCCAAAATCTCCCAGTTTCTCCGATCCCATTCCTGATTGAGAAGTTGTGAAATCTTCTCAGTGGCTTCATCATCTGCCCGTGGAATGATCCCTGTCTCCACTGGTTTATGGATCTCAGTGCTCAGGCAAAATAAATGTTTCCCTGCCACCATCTCCTCTATCTTCTCCAACAGCTCTTTGACCTGAGCGTCTGTGTCTTTACCCTTACTGTCAAAGACATGGTACCTGTTCCCACATTTCTCTATAAGCCAATGCAGGGCCTTCCCTTCACTCTCAATGTGCTGCTCAATAGTTGTGTCTCCCAGACATGCCCCCCAGGTAAAGACCACTATAGTGTGTCTCCAGACTCCCTCTCCTAGCAGCTTCATGTTGTCCTGTGTCACCTTCCTCTGTTCCTCAGTAAACGCTGTGTCTACAGGAATCATCAGGAGGGCAGCATTGGGAAACGGACAACCCAGAGAAACACCCTTCAGGATTTCTGACTTCACCAAGGGAGAAGTGAACTCGGCCAGAAAGAATGTCCACCATCCGGGTGTGTCCACGACAGTGACTTGCCTCCCCCCAAACTTAGCCGACTGTTGTGTAAATTTTACACTTCTCCTTCCAGCCTCAAACTTAGAAGTGTTCAAGATGGCATTTCCAGCAGCACTTCTCCCAACAAAGACCCACCCCAGCATTAGGATTCTCAGTTTGGTTAGGATGTGGGTCTCCTCTGTAAGAAAGAAATTCATAAGATATCAATTGAAATTCATTAAAACATAGAACATACAACCATTTAGCCTTCACAAAACGGTTACTCGCGGACATCCTAATAGAGATGTAACAAGATCATTAGAGCTGTAGAATTATAATTATTAGGGTATTATAGTGGAGATCAGGGCAGTTTTGTGGAGGAATAATAAATGGGTATATGCAGGTGGAATTGTTGCTTAGAGCATATTTATCATATTTAAGTGGTTCATGTTGTCTCTTCTGACCATTTATTTATTACCAACCATTCAGAAGCACATTTAGTTTCTTCCTTTCCTTCTGCGTTTTCAGACATCTTTCTTCCGATCTCTCCACCACTCCCCTTCCCTTTCCTCAATGTTCAGCAACACTGCACCCTCAACTCCAAAAGTGGCTCCCATTGTTCCCTGCCACCATCTCCTCTATCTTCTCCAGCAGCTCTGTGACCTCAGTGTTAGTGGCTTTACCTTTACTGTCAAAGACGTAGTACCTGCTCCCACATCTCTCAATGAGCCACTGGAGTGCCTTCCCCACATTCTTAATGTGCTGCTCAATGGGTGTTGTGTCTCCCAGACCTTCCCCATAGGCGAACAGCACAATAATGTAACCCCAGACTCTCTCACGGAGAAGCTCCAGGTGTTCCTCTACTGATTTCCTGCTTGCTTCTGTGAATCGACACTCAGCCTCAACCACAAGTATGAAAGCATGGGGTCCAGGGTGGCAAAGAGATGTACTGCTTATAAGTTCTCTCTTAACCAACTCTGGTGTGTCACCTAAACAATATTTCCTCCACCAGCCAGGAGCTTTGACCAGAGTGAGCTTCTTCCCTCTCACTCCTCCACGTCTCTTCTCACACTGGGCAGTGATTCCCCCAGCTTGAAAGGCCTCTCTACCCAGGATTGTGTTTCCAACAGAGTGCCTCACAGACATTTGTGGCCCCACAATCAGCACTCTCAGCTCTGAGAGATAGAAAGTGAGTGGAGGAGGAAAAGGGTAGAGAAAGACAAGAGAGGGAGGGTGATGGAGGGGGAGAAAGAAGGTGAAGGAGGATGAGGGCGAGAGAAAAAATAATGAGGGAATGAGAGAGGAGAAGTGTATGCAAGGGATGAACATTTTTTGTTGTCGTTTTCAATTACTTTCTAATGTCATTAGTAAACATGGCAACCAACTAAACTTCAAAACATGTAACGTTCATCATTGGGAGAAAGAGAGGAGGCCCAAGGTGCAGCTTGGTAAGTATTCATATTCTCTTTTAATGAAAACGAATACTCAAACAAAAACAACAAAACACGAGAACGAAACAAAAACAGTCCTGAATGGTGAAATACAAACACAGAACAGAAAATCAACACCCACGAAACACAGGTGGAAAGGGGCTACCTAAGTATGATTCTCAATCAGAGACAACTAACAACACCTGCCTCTGATTGAGAACCATACCAGGCCAAACTCAAAACACAACATAGAAAAAGGAACATAGACTACCCACCCAACTCACGCCCTGACCAAACTAAAACAAAGACATAACGAAAGAATTAAGGTCAGAACGTGACAAAACATTGTATTCTCCTTTAAAACCAGCCTTCCATGGAGTTCAATCTGATTAACACACTGTAAAACCAATGCCTTCCATGGAGTTCAATCTGATTAACACATTTTAAAACCAATGCCTTCCATGGAGTTCAATCTGATTAACACACTGTAAAACCAATGCCTTCCATGGAGTTCAATCTGATTAACACACTTTAAAACCAATACCTTCCATGGAGTTCAATCTGATTAACACACTGTAAGTTCAATCTGATTAACACACTGTAAAACCAATGCCTTCCATGGAGTTCAATCTGATTAACACACTGTAAAACCAATGCCTTCCATGGAGTTCAATCTGATTAACACACTGTGAAACCAATGCCTTCCATGGAGTTTAATCTGATTAACACACTGTAAAACCAATGCCTTCCATGGAGTTCAATCTGATTAACACACTGTGAAACAGTAACTGCCCTGTAGCTGTAATGAATACTCAGAGAGAAATAGTCTGGATTCACACGCAGAGCGCGGCCGGTGTTTATTTCGCCTTCGCAGAAGGCAGGAATTGTGGTCAAAGGCAGTGGTCAAACAAAGGTAGGCAAACAGGGAGGTGAATCAAAACTAGGACTGAAAGCTATAACTGGTTCTCACAAATGAGCTAGGAAGCTTAGTAGAGTCAAAACGAACAATACCTCACAAAGGCACAAACAGAATGAACTGAACTAAATAAGGAGCTGATGAGACCAGGTGAGAAACAAACACAGATGAAATCAATGAACAAAAATGAAAGGCAGGGCTACGTTCAAGAACACAACGAAACAGAACACAAGGTTGACTAAGAAAATAAATACAGAGCCTTACAGTAGCAACAGAACTTATACAAAATGTATGTATTGCAGAACTTATTGTATGTACATCTCAATGGGAAAGGGTGCTGTACTGGTGTACTAAATTGGTTGTACATGTATGCTAAATGAGAAAGTAACTGAGGGACTCACCTCTTTCATAGTTGGATTCAGACTTTTCCTCAATTTTTCTCAGAGTTTTGTTATAAAAATCCAAAAGATTTGGTTTCAGTAAATCTGTGTAGGTCCCAGTGTCTTGGTCTGTGTTAGCCTGAAAGAACAGTGGAAAAAATATATTCCATACACAGGACCTATAACATAAGAGTGAACAAGGACATTTTCTCCCTGAATACCAACCCTAGAATAACTAGACTGGTTGCATTTCTCCCTACTGTTTTGGCTCATAATCAACCATACGTGAATCACGTTTTTACCTGTGATAGGGGACGACAGGCCTTGTCTCATCCTCACAGACAGGCAAAGCAGTTGTCCTTAGGCACAGATCTAGGGTCAGTTTACCTTCACCAAATCCTAACCCCATTAGAGGGGGAAAACATAAAGCTGACCTTAGATGAGTGTCTATGAGAAAGTTCATCCAGAGGGGATGTGGCTGCGTACGAATAGCTGTGGCAGGTCCCAAACTATGTGTTATGATGACGTAGTAGATTAACCAGCACTGAACAAAACAGACTGGACTGCATTTTCACAGTGTACAGTAACCTACAATGAGACTATTTGTAGAGGTTTCACACGGCACAGCCATGTATCAGGGGTAAAACACTGTCCGATGCTAAGCCACACACCCAATAACACACAGTAATATTAGTGAGCATCAAAGGTACAACGGTGAGCTTTTATTTTGTGACGAGCACCAGTGTGAGACATCACTGTGTCTGTGTGGACACAACCTTGATCATGCTGACATATGTACTCATCTATGTAGCGCACAACAATGGGATGGACCAACATATAGGCTAAACCTCACCACCACTGACACTCAGGTGCGCATACACACACAGGCATACACACACACACACACACACACACACACACACACACACACACACACACACACACACACACACACACACACACACACACACACACACACACACACACACACACACACACACACACACACACACACACACACACACACACACACACACTTAAAGGGTGTAATGCAATCTTGTCAAGTGGATGGGTTCTGGTCCTATAAAGTTTTTAATTTGAGTTTGATCTAATGATTCTTTATCTAATGTAATCTAAAGTAGACTGTCAGAGTATTGATTGTGCTGTAACACTTTGCCCCGGTTCCGTAAGAGAGCCCTCGTAGACAGAAGTGGTGCTTTAGAAAGCCTCCGTCTGTCAATGGACTAAAAGGAAATTGCATATTTAGTCTCGCTTAAAACTTTGGTTCGTTTCCTAACTTCTGTCAGACAGGAAATGGCACTGTGGTCTACGTTTCTGACATAGAGACACGTTCTCTCTATTTCTCTCACACACACCACAACTATAAACACACACACACGTACACTCACAATTTCACATGCTCACTTTTACTCATTCAAAGATGCCATCGATTAAAATAAATAACATGGAACACAATGTTAGAAACAGAATAAATTAATCTGGCCAACATTCTAACTGTGTGATCAGGTAGAGTGCAAAATACATATTCAACCATAATCATAAACAGTCTTATTAAGTACTAAATAACTTCCCTTGAATACACAAAAAGGGGCTCGGACATCAACTGCAATCTAAGGTGCAAATCTACTACAGCGCTACAAAGCTTGCCTACAGTCTTGGCTTCTAACGGTATCCAACAGAGCGTCGTTTCTTGGTTTTTCACAACACCAACAAAACATTGACAAAATGCTTGACCCTGTTTAAAAGTCAGACTCCAATGTAGGGTGTGGCCGACCTATAATGTCCACGGTTTGGAGAGTGTTTAGTGTTGGTTTTACCACGTGTCCAGTTCCTCTGTTAGTGATTGGAGACATGAACATATTCAGAAGAGGGAGTAACAATTACAGAAAGTTCAAACAGAACTGTACTGTATAGAACTCCAATGAATGTTTACGATTAAGAGACAGTGGTCAGGTGGCAGTGTGTGATTGGCCAGCATGTGATTGACCCTGTGATACTCCTCATTAGGTGAGAGGAGCGAGGTGGAAGCTCTGGGGTGAAAGGTAAAGGATCAGCGCTCACAGGACCTGCTCATGTTGCATCTTCTGAAGCATCTCCTGCATCCTCCTCAACTACAGAGAGAGAAAGAGGGAAGGAAGAAAGAGAGAGAGGGATTGAGAGTGAAATAGGAAAGAAAAAACTCTTCCAACACAATGTATGTTTCCAGTATGCATCAATCTATAGCATTATATCAATGCAAACCACTATCATACATGATTGGTTAGGTTACTTTCTAAATGTAATCTATTACAGTTACTTGTTACCTGTACAAAATTGTCATCCATAACGTAAGTTTGTGGATTACCCAAACTCAGTAACATAACCTGATTACTTTGAGTTACTTTTAGATTACTTTTCCTTTAACATATACTCCAAAAAGACAGAGGGCCAATCAAGCATGTTTCTCAGGGGCAAATGATATGTGGAACAAACTTGGCTTCACCTGTTTTTTAATGCTGAATTGAATGTAAATGTATTTTTTCACAACATCCTTTCAGAATTTTAAAGTAATCCCAGAAGTAATCATCTACTTTTTCAAAAGTATCTGTATTCTGATTACAATCTGATTAGCTGAACGTACAGTTCATTTTTGTTTTCTATCAGATTACATGTAATCAGTTACTCCCCAACCCTGGTATTATATAATTAGCACATACATTTAATTATCATTTGAATGTCATTAATTAACTGTAATTAACAATTCATACACTCTAGAATGACTGATACACTCTGGAATGAGGGAAAGACAGAGACAGAGAATAGATAGAGAGAGATAGCGAGAGAGATAGCGTGAGGGATGAGAAGGAGAGTGTAAGAAGTATATATGGTGACAATTGTTTTGACATTTTTTTGACACGTCCGCTATGTAATCTCCACTGTGTGATCTCCACTGTGTGATCTCCACTGTGTGATACGCTACCAGCTCTCACAGGCTCGCTTCAGAATTAGAAGTTTGTTCATCGATGCTTCTGAAACGTCACATTTCGAAGTTGTTCCAAATGTCAAATTTAGATGTGTTTAATGTTCAAGTTGAAAGTTTAGGCATGAAGTCCATATGGTTGAGATGTGGGGGAAGGTTTGGAATAGGCTTGATTTTAAAAATCAAAATCAACTTTCTATTGTGTGATTTGAACTTGCACCTTTTGGAATCAGAGGATGATGCTTATTGCCATCTGCCATCCCTGTCCACCATGCCCTAGCAAAACCGAAACCTACTTGAAGGTTACAGTGCTCACTGTTGCCCCTAGTGGCCAGTTTCCACATCATCTCCCAACGTCCTCAGACATGGATGGACGTGGAATACTGACTTGTATCACGGGTGACCTGGCTGGTGATATGCTCTGAGAGGAACAGTAACACCTCACCCTCAGCGTTGAGTAGTTTCCTTTACTTGTGTAGGTCTGTGTGGAACAGGCTGTAGTAGACTTTCCCAAACCAGACAACACACACATACACACAAAAGCATCAATCAGCACGTAAGTGTGATTATGCATCTCTTACCTAACACCATGAAGGTAAAGTCAAACCCCTTCTTCACTGACTTCCTGTGGACCTGGTTGAGGAGGGTGGCAAAACCCAAATACTCCTCCTCCTGGAGGAAACACACACATAGTTAGAAGCAGGTCAAACCCCCCCCCCCCCCCCCCCCCCCCCCTGAAGGCATGTCTCTCTCCCCTCACTCCCATCACTGCTCTGATTTAATAAAACATGAGAGGAATTCTGGGTATGCCCTACTAACACTGACACTGCGTTGGAGGGCTGAGCTGGGGGAGGAGGGGAGGAGGAGAGCTGAAAGAGTGAATTAGTGATTCCTGCTGTCAGGACTGTAGGAGATACAGCCATCCGCTTCATTAGCTCATCTACTGTGGAATCTTCCAGAACGAAACCTAGATGCCCTGCTCTCGCTGTGTCTGTGTTTGTGTGTGCGTGCATGTATGTGGGTGTGCGTGTGTACTTGCTTGTGTATGGGCATGTGTGTGTGTGTGTGTGTGTGTGTGTGTGTGTGTGTGTGTGCATACGTACGTGACTGCTCTCCGCTACAATAGGACCCCAGATCGGAGCATACATTGATCTCTGTAAAACCGTCTGTACTTCTGACTCCTGAGTTGCATAAAGGCCTGCGTCATCAAATAAAATCTCATTTTATTTGTCACATGCTTCTGAAACAACAGGTGTAGACTAATAGTGAAATGCTTGTTAACGGATCCTCTTCCAACAATGCAAAGTAAAACAAATAGATTAAAAATAAAATAAAAATTGAAATGGTGACACGAGGAATAAATACACAGTGAATAATTAATAACAATGAGGAATAAAAATAACATGGCTATATACAGGGAGTACCAGCACTGAGTCGAGGTGCAGGGGTATCAGATAATTGAGGTAGCTATGCATATAGAGGTAGGGGTAAAGTGACTAGGCAACAGGAGAGATAATAGACAGTAGCAGCAGCTTATGTGGCGTGTGTGTGCGTGTGCGTGTGCGTGTGTGTGTGTGTGTGTGTGTGTGTGTGTGTGTGTGTGTGGCGTCAGTATGCATGTGTGCACATGTTATGCATGTGGGGGAAAGTAGTGTGTGTGTGTGTGTGTGTGTGTGTGTGTGTGTGTGTGTGTGTGTGTGTGTGGCGTCAGTATGCATGTGTGAACATGTTATGCATGTGGGGGAAAGTAGTGTGTGTGTGTGTGTGTGTGTGTGTGTGTGTGTGTGTGTGTGTGTGTGTGTGTGTGGCGTCAGTATGCATGTGTGCACATGTTATGTATGTGGGGGAAAGTAGTGTGTGTGTGTGTGTGTGTGTGTGTGTGTGTGTGTGTGTGTGTGTGTGTGTGTGTGTGTGTGTGTGTGTGTGTGTGTGTGTGTGTGTGTGTGTGTGCATAGAGAGTTAGTGCAGAAAAGGGTCAATGCAGGTAGTCCGGGTTGCCATTTGATTTAGCCGTCTTGTTTGAACACTGTTATGGCTTTTGTTCAGGGTCCTATTGGTTCCAGACTTGGTGCACCGGTACCGCTTGCCATGCGGTAGCAGGGAGAACAGTCTATGGCTTGGGTGGCTGGGGTCGTTTACCATTTTTTGGGCCTTCCTCTGACACCGCCTGGATGGCAGGGAGCTTGGCCCCAGTGATGTACTGGGCCAAACTCACCACCCTCTGCAGCGCCTTGCGGTCGGGTGCCTTGCAGGTGCCGTACGAAGCGATGATGTAGCCAGTCAAGCTGTTCTCAATGGTGCAGCTGTAGAACTTTGAGGGCCCATTCCAAATCCTTTCAGCCTCCTGAGGGGCATGAGGCATCATTGTGCCTTCTTCACAACTGTGTGGCTTGAGGGGCCCCTATGTTGATAGTCAGCGTGGTGGATGTGTTGTTGCCTACCCTCATCACCTGGGGGGTGGTCCGTCAGATAGTCCAGTATCCAGTTGCCGAGGGAGGTGTTCAGTCCAAGGGTCCTGAGTGTAGTGATGAGCTTGGAGGGCACTGTGGTGTTGAACGCTGAGCTGTAGTCAATGAACAGCATTCTGACATAGGTATTCATTTTGTCCAGGTGGACGTTTAAAGGTCTTCCTCGCATTGGCTATGGAGAGCGAGATCACACAGTCGTCCAGAACAGCTAGTGCCTGCATCATGTGGCCGAGGGGTAATAATAAATAGCTAAATGGCTTGGCTGCATTCAAACAACACAGAGACAAGCAGGAGAAGATAGGAGGGGGCCTCCTGTAATCCTGCTGAAAGAACCTGTGTGAAAATGTTGTGTGAAAAAAAGAGAAGAGGGGGGGGGGCAGAGAGAGAGAGAGAGAGTTATTTGAGACAGAGTGGAGGAGTGTGAGTGAGTGCTGCAGTGTTGTGCCGCGTCTACAGTATTGAACAGTAGGTAAGCGTCTAGAATTAGTAGACCAACTCCCTAGGAGAGCAGCGGGGGAGCTAGGCCTGGAGGAGAGTCGGAGGTGGGCGGGGGGATGGGGAACAGAGAGTGGGAGGATAGAGTATAGGGAAAAGGAGAACCTGAGAGGGAGGATAGTGAGAGAATAAGAGAGACCGAGAGAAAAAGGAAGGATAGAAAGGGAGAGGTTGGAAGAGCGAAAGCCCAGCCATTTTAAGCTGCTGTATCTCCTCTGGCAGTGCCGAAAGACAATCATATTAACAGGGGGTTGCTATGACGACAGCTAACGACCATTCAAAATTATCGTGGCCAATTTGACGTGTAAAAAAAATGCCCTCAAATCCTGCACACCCAGCTTTCTCTGGGAGCTTGGAGGTTGGCCAACCCTAGACGAGGGAGCTGTAAAATGAGCAGTGAGCACCTTCACAGACAGCAGCTTGTCAATAGACAGCTACCCACACGAAGATCGAGACACCTATAGATACACCTGTCTCTGATCTATGCACAGCTCTCTGTGTGTGTGTGTGTGTGTGTGTGTGTGTCTGATAAAATAAGACAATGCTGTGGTTCCCAGCGTCCTAATTGGAAATGGTCTTTGCTTTTTTTTCTTTAGTGCCCCAATTGGCTGCTGCTTCCGCCTGCTGCTGTGATAAGATACCAGAAAGGATAAGTGGCAGGCGTAATGTGATCATTCATAACAGGGCGGAACCATAACATCTAATATTTTCTTCAAAGATGCCATAGAGGACGAAATATTCCTCTCTTTCCCATATTGAAGAGAACGCTTATTGAATATATTTTTCCAGATGTGGAAATACCATTTCGATTGTAGCCTAATGAAGACATGACTTATGCGAGTAGATAATTACATTTCAACAGCACTTTTCTCATAACACAGACAGGCCGCAGTCATATGCGGCGACACTCCGCTGGAGTAATGTGATGCCTGATCTGAGCATTCCCTCTTGTGCCTGGTGTTGCTTGTTATCTTGGCTGCCGAAACCAGATCTCACAGTCTCTAGCTGGTGTTCGAATACTCATACGGACCGCAACAACCGTACTATTTGTGACATAAATTGAGTATGTAGTGTTCTTATTAGTCATAGTATGGATATAGTTAGTGTGCTTAAAGTTCCCAGATGTCGTACTACATTTGCCAAAATACGAAGTCTGCATGCAGTGGACACTATTTCCGTGCTTTCAGGGCCCATAATGCAATTCTTCCGAAAACGGGCGTGGCTTCACAAAGTTTTCAGATCTGAATAAAATTGTGGAAAATACGCAGCTGAAGTCCGACGAGAGCAGATACAAATGCGTCGCTTTCACTAATTATGACAAATGTTGAGCAATGTCATAAAGTCATGACTTTAAATATGTTACGTTACACGTTATGTTGGTTGACAATTTGTTAGCTACACTGTCCTTACCGCACAGCATATAATTACAGTGTGTACCGGGTATGTTAGCTACACCTACCTACTGTAACGTTAGGCGGCTACTAATACATTGAACTTGCCAGTATATTTACGTCATGCTATCTCACTACCCAACTTGATTATTCTCGCCATTCATAGATTAGCGAAGTGGTATAGTGGTTCAGGTGTGTTTGTAAACTACTCCGATTTCAGAGCACTCTCGTCTGACTCTGCCAGAGCGCAGAATGACTGATGAATTAATGAAAGCTCAACACCAGTTGAATGTGGCCGGTGTCAGTAGATGTCGGCAGGCATTTTTAATTAAGTTGTTGCCAGCAGGACAGTTACTGTTACCGTTGCTCTGGATAACATGAAAACTGCCATAACCAGCTCTGCTACGGTGAGTAAAATGGTCAGAGTGAGGTGTTCTCTCATTTGTGTCTGGAAGGAGCTAGCCAGTACAGTTAGCCAACGTTAGCCAGTTTGCTAAGGTGCTTGACTGCCGAGGTCAGAACACTCGGATCAACCCTACTCCTCGGCCGGTGTGTCCAGTGTGAGTTCTGGCACTCCAGATTGAATTTACAAACACACCCGAAGTCTAGCTAGTAATTTGTTAAGCTAACAAGCTAGCAAGAAGTTGCCTAGCAACAGCATCAACTTCCGGTAGACAGAGTATGCTCAACTGAAAGGATACCATTTGTTTACAGTATACTAAAATTAATTATTGTAACAATAAACACAAGAAAAGCGCTATACAACAAACAATCTCTACGTTTATTTGACATTACTGTTGAGTACAAAACAAGCAGGAGCCTTGTTTCTTTCGTCTTGAGACCTCAGTGAATTCAATCTCTCAGAACTGTGTGTAGTTAATGGTTACAGCCGAAGATTGGCAGTCTAATACCACTCCTAAACAAGACGGTGAATGGGTCTGGATACTATTTGACAGGTAGGCTACAGTAGATGGGGCTGTATCTTTACAGAGAGAGAGAGAGAGAGAGAGAGAGAGAGAGAGAGAGAGAGAGAGCATTTAACACACTGTTTTTGTGGCGACACAATGGTGCTTACAATGAAAAGCTCGTTGAGACCTAGTGAATGTAGGTTAGGCCATTATTGTTGTTCTAGTTGTGACACAGAAAGGAAGTGTTTGGACAGGTACTCAGAGTTGGCCTCTCAGAAATGCCCCTACTCTCCCCTGGGAACGGATATAAATGTTTTCAACAATAGCATCAAATGGACTTTGCCTTAGAACTGTACCGATAAGTTACATAGAACGCAGTCTCTCTCACTCTCTTGCTCTCTCTAACAGTCCCACACACTGTCTCTCTCTATCTCTCTCTCTTACACACACGCACGTTTGTTTTACTATTCTTGTGGGGACAAAATAATTGATTTCCATTCAAAATCCTATTTTCCCTGAACCTAAACCTAACCCTAACTCTGAACTTTATTTAACCCCAAAACCCTGATACTAATTCTAACCCTAAACCCAGGGTTCCCTAAACTCTGTCCTCGGGACCCCAAGGGGTGCACGTTTTTGTTTTTGCCCTATCACTACACTGCTGATTAAATTAATCAACTAACCATCAAGCTTTGATCATTTGAATCAGGTGTGTAGTGTTTCGGCTGCATGGCCTTCGTCAGGAAGTACAAATGTACGATAATACAATGTCCTCTTTTGATCAGCTTTTTCCAATCAACCCTGATTTGATGAGGGATTGGTTACAGAATTCATTAGACAACACCAAGTAAGCAATACTATACACATTGAAAAGTGAAATACTGTAGATATGTTATCAAAAATTATAATCTTGACTAGAAGCATCAGAACCCCTTGATAGGTAGTTCTAATCTAGAATATGACTGGGCAAAGTGTTAAGAATAGGAGAGCCATCTATTTTATAGTACACGAGAACACAGCAAACATGGACCACAACAGTCTAAACATAGCTGAGGGCAATAGAGCAATATGTCCACTAGATGACAGCAAAGGGACCTCTCACGACCCTACAGGAAAGGTGAGAAATCCATATCTTCATTTAAACCAGGGTATTTAGTGGCCTGTAGTTTGTAAATCCAAAAACGTTCTCTTTGGTTTAGCTGTTTAAATATATTTTTTAAGATGGTCCCCTTTTCTAATTGAGGCCCGGAACATGATCGATACCCACAGCTTGTAGGGAGGCAGGGTCGCCATGGGGTAAGGACTTGTAGTACCTTGCCATGGGGTAGTCTTCATTTCCTGTCTGTATGGCGTACTTATGTTCTGCTAAGCAGTCATGAAGGTGTCTCTTTGTCCATCCAACGTAGAACCTCTTACACTGTGAACATTCCAATCTGTAGATGACATGAGTGGTTTTGCAGTTATTGAAATGCTTGACCATTTGAGAAGCTGTTTCAGCAAAACACTTTTTCTGTGCAATATTTCTGCAGTGGCCCTGGGTTTGTGGTCTTGCCAAGTTTTTTTTTAGAGTCACCAGGAAGATAGCTGTGGATGAATTTGTCATTTAGGGTAGGACATCTCAAAGATTATGACTGGTGGCTCAGGAAAGACTTGGCGTAGTAGCATATCACATTCAATGATTCCCCAAATATTTTCAGTGTTTTTTTAAATGTTCTCTTCTTCAAATCAAATCAAATTTTATTTTTCACATACATATGGTTAGCAGATGTTAATGCGAGTGTAGCGAAATGCTTGCGCTTCTAATTCCGTCCATGCAGTAATATCTAACATGTCATCTAACAATTTCACAACAACTACCTTATACACACAAGTGTAAAGGAATGAATAAGAATATGTACATATGAATATATGGATAAGCGATGGCCGAACGGCATAAGCAAGATGCAGTAGATGGTATAGTATATAAAGTATATACATATGAGTACAGTATATACATATGAGATGAGTAATGTAGGGTATGTAAACATTATATAAAGTGGCATTGTTTAAAGTGATACATTTATGACATCCAATTTTTAATTGTTAAAGTGGCTAGAGATTTGAGTCAGTATGTTGGCAGCAGCCACTCAATGTTAGTGATGGCTGTTTAACAGTCTGATGGCTTTGAGATAGAAGCTGTTTTTCAGTCTCTCGGTCCCGGCATTGATTCACCTGTACTGACCTCGCTTTCTGGATGATAGCGGGGTGAACAGGCAGTGGCTTGGGTGGTTGTTGTCCTTGATGATCTTTTTGGCCTTCCTGTGACATCAAGGTGGTGTAGGTGTCCTGGAGGGCAGGTAGTTTGCCCCCGGTGATGCGTTGTGCAGACCTCACTACCCTCTGGAGAGCCTTACGGTTGTGGGCGGAGCAGTTGCCGTACCAGGCGGTGATACAGCCCAACAGGATGCTCTCGATTGTGCATCTGTAAAAGTTTATGAGTGCTTTTGGTGACAAGCTGAATTTCTTCAGCCTCCTGAGGTTGAAGAGGTGCTGTGGTGCCTTCTTCACTACGCTGTCTGTGTGGATGGACCATGTCAGTTTGTCCGTGATGGTACGCCGAGGAACTTAAAACTTTCCACCGTCTCCACTACTGTCCTGTCGATGTGGATAGGGGGGTGCTCCCTCTGCTGTTTCCTGCAGTCCATGATCATCTCCTTTGTTTTGTTGACATTGGGTGAGAGGTTATTTTCCTGACACCACACTCCGAGGGCCCTCACCTCCTCCTTGTAGGCCAACTCGTCGTTGTTGGTAATCAAGCCTACCACTGTAGTGTCGTCTGCAAACTTGATGATTGAGTTGGAGGCGTGCATGGCCATGCAGTTATGGGTGAACAGGGAGTACAGGAGAGGGCTGAGAACGCACCCTTGTGGGGGTGGGTTAGGGCAGTGTGATTGCAATTGAGTCGTCTGTGGACCTATTGGGGCGGTAAGCAAATTGGAGTGGGTCTAGGGTGTCAGGTAGGGTGGAGGTGATATGATCCTTGACTATTCTCTCAAAGCACGTCAAGATGACTGAAGTGAGTGCTATGGGGCGATAGTCGTTTAGCTCAGTTACCATAGCTTTCTTGGGAACAGGAACAACGGTGGCCCTCTTGAAGCATGTGGGAACAGCAGACTGGTATAGGGATTGATTGAATATGTCCGTAAACACACCAGCCAGCTGGTCTGCGCATGCTCTGAGGACATGGCTAGGGATGCAGTCTGGGCCGGCAACCTTGCGAGGGTTAACACGCTTAAATGTTTTACTCACGTTGGCTGTGGTGAAGGAGAGACCTCAGGTTTTGGTAGTGGGTGGCACTGTATTGTACTCAAAGCAAGCAAAGAAGTTGTTTGGGAGCAAGACATCGGGGTCCGCGATGGGGCTGGTTTTCTTTTTGTAGTTTTCTTTTTTGTAGTGATTAACTGTAAGACCCTGACACATACCTCTCGTGTCTGAGCCGTTGAATTGTGACTCTACTTTGTCTCTATACTGACGCTTAGCTTGTTGGATTGCCTTGCAGAGGGAATAGCTACACTGTTTGTATTCGGTCATGTTTCCGGTCTCCTTGCCCTGATTAAAAGCAGTGGTTTGCGCTTTCAGTTTCGCGCAAATGCAGCCATCAATCCACAGTTTATGTTTGGGGAAGGTTTTAATAGTTGCCAAGGGTACAACATCACCGATGCACTTGCTAATAAACTCGCTCACCGAATCAGTGTATACATCAATGTTGTTGTCCGACACTATCTGGAACATATCCCAGTCCACGTGATCGAAGCAATCTTGAAGCGTTGAATCAGATTGGTCAGACCAGCGTTGAACAGACCTGAGCACGGGTGTTTCCTGTTTTATTTTCTGTCTATAGCCTGGGAGCAACAAAATGGAGTCTTGATCAGATTTGCCGAAATGAGGTCGAGGGAGGGCTTTGTATGCGTCGTGGAAGTTAGAGTAACAATGATCCAGAATTTTGCCAGCTCGGGTTGCGCATTCGATATGCTGATAAAATTTAGGGAGACTTGTTTTCAGATTAGCCTTGTTAAAATCGCCAGCTACAATAAAATCAGCTTCAGGATATGTGGTTTCCAGTTTACATAGAGTCAAATGAAGTTCTTTCAGGGCGGTCGAGGTGTCTGCTTGGGGGAGATATACACAACTGTGATTATAATTGAAGAGAATTCTCTTGGTAGATAATGTGGTCGGCATTTGATTGTAAGGAATTCTAGGTCAGGTGAACAAAAGGATTTAAGTTTCTGTATGTTGATATGATCACAACACGACTCGTTAATGGGCCAAATACCAGCAACAGTGTGTGAAAACCTTGTGAAGACTTACAGAAAACGTTTGACCTCTGTCATTGCCAACAAAGGGTATATAACAAAGTATTGAGATAAACTTTTGTTAGTGACCAAATACTTATTTTCCACCATAATTTGCAAATAATTCATTAAAAATCCTACAATGTGATTTTCTGGATTTTTTTCCTCATTTTGTCTGTCATAGTTGAAGTGTACCTGTGATGAAAATTACAGGCCTCTCTCATCTTTTTAAGTGGGAGAAAATGCACAATTGGTGGCTGACTAAATACTTTTTTGCCCCACTGTAATCTGGTCAAATAACTTGTTTTTAGAAGGATCCTAAATGAAGTCATTTTCCCATTTACCTAAGTACAAACCAGCAGATGAAGGGCTATAGCAAGGTCCCATGGCACATTCTTTTACTTGTTTAAAAACGCAGTCCTGAAAAACAGATACAGTGGTTATCATGCCCTGGCCACAGAGAGGCTTTTTATTCTCTATTTTGGTTAGGCCAGGGTGTGACTAGGGAGGGCATTCTATGTTATTTTTTCTATGTTTTTGTATTTCTTTGTTTTTGGCCTGGTATGGTTCTCAATCAGGGACATCTGTCTGTCGTTGTCTCTGATTGAGAACCATACTTAGGTAGCCTTTTCCCACCTGTATTCTGTGGGTAATTCTTTTTCTGTGTGTGTTTGTGTGCACCTCGGTTGTGTCACGGTCTTTGCTGTTTACCTGTTTGTTTTTTGGTTGTTTCTGTTTCACCTTCATTAAAAGATGTGGAACTACATGCACGCTGCGCCTTGGTCAATTTATGACAGGGAGTTTGAGGATAGCGAGCGTGACAGTGGCAAGAAAAAGTATGCGAACCCTGACCTGGATTTCTACATTGGTCATAAAATATGATCTAATCTTCATCTAAGTCACAACAATAGACAAACACAGTCTGCTAAAACTAATAACACACAAACAATTCTACGTTTTCATGTCTTCATTGAACACACCGTGTAAACATTCACAGTGCAGGGTGGGAAAAGTCGGTGAATCTTTGGATTTAATAACTGGTTGACCTTCCTTTGGCAGCAATAACCTCAACCAAACGTTTTCTTTAGTTGCGTATCAGACCTGCACAACAATCAGGAGGAATTTTGGACCATTCCTCTTTACAAAACTGTTTCAGTTCAGCAATATTCTTGGAAGATCTGGTGTGAACCGCTCTCGAGGTCATGCCACAGCATCTCAATCGGGTTGAGGTCAGGACTCTGACTGGGCCACTCCAGAAGGCGTATTTTCTTCTGTTGAAGCCATTCTGTTGTTGATTTACTTCTGTGTTTGGGTTGTTGTCCTGTTGCATCACCCAACTTCTGTTGAGCTTCAATTGGTGGACAGATAGCCTTCTACATTCTCCTGCAAAATGTCTTGATAAACATGGGAATTCATTTTTCTGTCAATGATAGCAAGCTATCCAGGCCCTGAGGCAGCAAAGCAGCCCCAAACCATGATGCTCCATCCACTATATTTTACAGTTGGGATGAGATTTTGATTGATGTCTCGCAAGGCTTTCGGCCCAGACGGCATCCCTAGCCGCGTCCTCAAACATATTTAATCAATCCCTATCCCAGTCTGCTGGTCCCACATGCTTCAAGAGGGCCACCGTTGTTCCTGTTCCCAAGAAAGCTAAGGTAACTGAGCTAAATGACTAAAGTTTAGCACTCACTTCCGTCATCATGAAGTGTTTTGAGAGACTAGTCAAGGATCATATCACCTCCACTCTACCTGACACCCTAGACCCACTCCAATTTGCTTACCGCCCCAATAGGTCCACAGACGACACAATCACAATCACAATGCTCACTGCCCTAACCCATCTGGACAAGAGGAATACCTATGTAAGAATGCTGTTCATCGACTACAGCTCAGCATTTAACACCATAGTACCCTCCAAACTCATCATTAAGCTCGAGACCCTGGGTCTTGATCCCGCCCTGTGCAACTGGGTCCTGGACTTTCTGACGGACCGCCCCTAGGTGGTGAGGGTAGGAAACAACATCTCCACTTTGCTGATCCTAAACACTTGGGCCCCACAAGGGTGTGTTCTCAGCCCTCTCCTGTACTCCCTGTTCACCCATGACTGCGTGGCCATGCACACCTCCAACTCAATCATCAAGTTTGCAGACGACACTACAGTGGTAGGCTTGATTACCAACAACGACGAGACGGCCTACAGGGAGGAGGTGAGGGCCCTCGGAGTGTGGTGTCAGGAAAATAAACTCACACTCAACGTCAACAAAACAAAGGACGTGATTGTGGACTTCAGGAAACAGTAGAGGGAGCACCCCCCTATCCACACCGACGGGACAGTAGTGGAGAAGGTGGAAAGTTTTAAGTTCCTCGGCGTACACATCACGGACAAACTGACATGGTCCACCCACACAGAGCGTAGAGAAGAAGGCACAACAGTACCTCTTCAACCTCAGAAGGCTGAAGAAATGTGGCTTGTCACCAAAAACACTCACAAACTTGTATCACCAACTGGTACGGCAACTGCTCCTCCCACGGCTCTCCAGAGGGTTGTGAGGTCTGCACAACGCATCACCGGGGGCAAACTATCTGCCCTCCAGGACACCTACACCACCCGATGTCACAGGAAGGCCAAAAAGTTTATCAAGGACAACAACCACCCGAGCCACTGCCTGTTCACCCCACAATCATCCAGAAGGCGAGGTCAGTACAGGTGCATCAATGCTGGGACCGAGAGACTGAAAAACAGCTTCTATCTCAAGGCCATCAGACTGTTAAACAGCCATCACTAACATTGAGTGGCTGCTGCCAACATACTGACTCAAATCTCTAGCCACTTTAACAATTAAAAATTGGATGTAATAAATGTATCTCGCCACAGGAGTCGCTGGTGCGCGATGAGACAAGGACATCCCTACCGACCAAGCCCTCCCTAACCCGGACGACGCTAGGCCAATTGTGCGTCGCCCCACGGACCTCCCGGTCGCGGCCGGTTACGACAGAGCCTGGGCGCGAACCCAGGGACTCTGATGGCACAGCTGGCGCTGCAGTACAGCGCCCTTAACCACTGCACCACCCGGGAGGCGGTGGGCCACCTTTTGATTCTAGGAAACCCTACACAAAATGTATCATTTGACCAAATATTTAGCAGGAGGTCATCATTGAATGGAGTCTGTGATGGAAGAACCCACAAGGAAAAAGTGGAAAGCAAGTTAGGTCCAAAAAAACAGATTTTCACAAAGTTGAATTACTGTATTGTGTTAGAGGTTTCATGATGCTTGTATCTAAACCAAAGTAGATCATTTTAATTTAAGATTGTTCTATACATTGTTCTATACATCAGTCTCTATAAGCTTCAATATGAGGTCCTTAACCTAGCATAAAAGTGAATCCTTGTAGCTATGTGGGCTAAAATGGTTATCATTTTGCCTTGGGGTAAATTGAGACAATGGCCATGAGGTAAATACTGCCAATTTTTGACCTTTATTTAAGTAGGCAAGTCAGTTAATTTAGAACAAATTCTTATTTTCAATGATGGCCTAGGAACAGTGGGTTAACAGCCTGTTCAGGGGCAGAATGACAGATTTGTACCTTGTCAGCTCAGGGATTTGAACTTGCAAACTTTCGGTTACGAGTACAACGCTCTAACCACAGGCTACCCTGCCTCCCCATAAATTTAAGTGCTTTCTTCCTAGGTGTAGTGCAAAACATTATCACTGGGATATAAGGTTCCAACAGGGCCTGGCCAATGTTAAAAGTGTGTTAAAAGATGCTTAAAATATTTAAAAGACAAAACAGAGGTTATGATTGTGTTGGATTGTGTTTGGGAAATAAAGATAGACATGGTTTCAAAAAGGTTGTGGTAATATTTCATTCGGTACAGAAATTTGTAGGAGACTGACCTCTACAGGATCGGTAGGTCCGCCATGGGACAGTTGAGCTAACATAGGCTAATGCGATTAGCATGAGGTCGTAAGTAACAAGAACATTTCCCAGGACATAGACATATCTGATATTGGCAGAAAGCTTAAATTCTTGTTAATCTAACCGCATTGTCCAATTTACAGTAGCTATTACAGTGAAAGAATACCATGCTATTGTTTGAGGAGAGTGCACAGTTATGATCTTGAAAAGTTATTAAGGCACATTTGGGCAGTCTTGATGCAACATTTTGAACAGAAATTAAATGGTTCATTGGATCAGTCTAAAACTTTGCACATACACTGCTGCTATCTAGTGGCCTAAATCTAAATTTCCCCTGGGCTGGAATAATACATTTCAAAGATGATGGTACAAAAAAATACAAAAAAACATGTTTTTTTCTTTGTATTATCTTTTCCCAGATCTAATGTGTTATATTCTCCTACATTCCTTTCACATTTCCACAAACTTCAAAGTGTTTCCTTTCAAATGGTATCAAGAATATGCATATCCTTGCTCCAGGTCCTGAGCTAGATTTGGGTATGTCATTTTAGGCGAAAATTGGAAACAAGGGGCGGATCTTTAAGATTAACTCTGACCAGCAGCACAATTTACTCCAATTTACTCCGGCGTAAGTTGTGGCAAGAGACCACTTTTTTTGGGACAAGCTAGGTTTTCAAAACTGTAATGTTGACATGAATTCTCATTATTACTGGAGATACAAAACATCCTGAAATATATTTTGATATCTTTGTTAGATAGAATACTATATTTCCCTTGACGGAGTGATCCTGAATGTAATTTTTTTTTAAACATACCCCACTGTCCGCTACTTACTGTTTGTGTTGGGATGTGACATGTAGGTCAAAGCAAATGTAGTCTCCTTTCCCCTACCTTTCATATTCCTCCTACCAGACCTCACATTCCATATTCTATGTTCTATATTCCATTAGTAGGCTGATAATGAAAAGGTACAGGAAATTACATCACTGCCATAGAGGAAGTGTGGTGGTCTGCCAGTAACAACAGGGTTATTTTTGTTTGTTCAATTTAATGTGAGGATATTGTACTACCTACTATAATCTTCTTCTGTTTTAATTTAGCTGAAGTACACCCTTAGAAAAAAGGTGCTATCTAGAACCTAAAAGGGTTATTCGGCTATCCCCGTAGGAGAACCCTTTGAAGAACCCTTTTGGGTTACATGTAGAACCCTCTGTGTAGAACAAAAAGGGTTGTACCTGGAACCAAAAAGTGCTATCCTATGGGGACAGCCGAAGAACCATTTTGGAGCCCTTTTTTCTAACAGTGTAAGATTGTCGTCACTTTCCCCAATGACATCACATTTACATTTGAGTCATTTAGCAGGTGCTCTTATCACTAATATATGTGACTTATAGGATCAATTAGGGTGAAGAGCTTTTCTCAAGGGCACATCGTACATTTTTGTTCACCTAGTCAGGTCTGGGATTTTGAACCAGGACCTTTCAGTTACTGGCCCAACGCTCTTAACCACTACTTGCCTCCCACCTTCCCTAAGAAGCATGGAACCTGATATTTTGTGATGCGTATGATATTTTTGGTGTTCAATTGGTCACGTAAAGTGTTATTGTTCAGAAGGTCCCTGGTTCCAGCATTGGTCGGGACAGAGACGGAGCCTACTCTGTTACACAACACATGCATGTGTGTGTTATACTCACATGTGTGTAGTGTATACTTGTGTACAGTAAGTGTGAGTGAACATTCTCTGAGTGTTTCCTCCGTACAGACTGAGCTATAACCCAGGGTCACACAATGACTTTAGCTGGGAAATGGGTTACCTCAGAAAAGCCTGTTTTCTAGCCCACACACGCATACAGTAGCCCATCAAGTACCTTACGTATTTTCCCATTCAGCGCCCCACTGCCGAGCAGCCTAACTCGCTGCAGGAAGCATTTATTGTTCTCAAAAAGCTATTTCTCCACAGCTGAGGAACAATTGCGGAAGACGAGGGTAAAAGGGTTTGTCACGATTGTCTTCAGGTGAAAGAGAGGAGGACCAAAATGCAGCGTGATGATTATCCATATAAACAATGAACAAAAACAACAAACCAACAAAAATGAACGAAGACGAAACAGTCCCACGTTACATGAACACTAACACTGAAACACTGGAAACAGGAACAATCACCCACAAAATACCCAAAGAATATGGCTGCCTAAATATGGTTCCCAATCAGAGACAACGCTAGACAGCTGCCTCTAATTGAGAACCAATCTAGGCAACCATAGACTTACAAAACACCTAGATAGGTCCCACCCCCATAAACATACAAAACCCCTAAACAAGACAAAACACATACATCACCCATGTCACACCCTGACCTAACCAAAATAACAAAGAAAACAAAGAATACTAAGGTCAGGGTGTGACAGTACCCCCCCCCCCCCCCCCCCCCCCCCCCCCCCCAAAGGTGCGGATTCCCGGCCGCACACCTAACACTATATGAGAGGGTCTGAGTGGGCATAAATCCGAGGTGGCGGTTCTGGCTCGGGACGTGGTCCCCGCTCCATTTCTGACTCGTCACACTTACTTAATGTCTCTGGAGCGGGAACCCTCACCGCCGACCACGAATTAGAGGACGCCACTCGACAGATGGTCGAGTCTGGAGTGAGTGGCGCATCTGGATTGGAGAAAGACTATGGCGGAGCCGGACTGGAGAAAGACTCTGGCGGAGCCGGACTATAGGGAGACTCTGGCGGAGCCTGACTGGAGGGAGACTCTGGCGGAGCCGGACTGCGACCCGTCGCGGTAGGTTCCGGACTGCGACCCGTCGCGGTAGGTTCCGGACTGCGACCCGTCGCGGTAGGTTCCGGACTGCGACCCATCGCGGTAGGTTCCGGACTGCGACCCGTCGCGGTAGGTTCCGGACTGCAACCCGTCGTGGTAGGTTCCGGTCTCCGGCCCGTCGTAGGAGGGTCGTAGGAGGTTGCGGTCTGCGGCCCGTCGTAGGAGGTTCCGGTCTGCGGCCCGTCGCGGAAGGTTCCGGGCTGCGACCTGCGACCCGTCGCGGTAGGTTCCGGACTGCGACCCGTCGCGGTAGGTTCCGGACCCGTCGTGGTAGGCTCCGGTCTGCGGCCCGTCGTAGAAGGTTCCGGACTGCGGCCCGTCGTGGTAGGTTCCGGACTGCAACCCTTCGTGGTAGGTTCCGGTCTGCGGCCCGTCGTAGGAGGGTCGTAGGAGGTTCCGGTCTGCGGCCCGCCTGGAGCGTTGTGCCGGCACTGGTGGTACTGGGCCGAGGACACGCACCTCAGGGCGAGTGCGGGGAGGAGGAACAGGATGTACTGGACTGTGGAGGCGTACTGGAGGTCTGGTGCGTGGTGTTGGCACTGGTGGTACTGGATAGACCGGACCGTGAAGACGCACTGGAGGTCTCGAGATAATGGCCTGCACAACCCGTCCTGGCTGGATGGTGACTCTAGCCCGGCACGTGCAGGCACAGGACGCACTGGGCTGTGCAGACATACGAGAGACACAGTGCGCAACGCCGGCGCAGGATATCCTGGCCCGAGGAGACCCACTGGCTGTCTGGAGAGCAGGGCTGGCACCATCTGCCCTGGCTGGATCCTCACCCTAGCCCGGCAGATGCGGGGAGCTGGGATGTAAGCGCACCGGGCTAAGCACGCGTACTGGAGACACCGTGCGTTCTACCGCATAACACGGTGCCTGACCAGTACAACGCCCTCTCTCTCCACAGTAAGCACGGGGAGTTGGCTCAGGTCTCCTACCTGACTTAGCCACACTCCCCGTGTGCCCCCTCCCCCAAAATGTTGGGGGCTGCCTCTCGGGCTTCCAGCCGTGCTGCCGTGCTGCCTCTTCATACCGCCGCCTCTCCGCTTTGGCTGCCTCCAGCTCTGCCTTGGGGCGGCGATATTCCCCCGGCTGCGTCCAGGGTCCTTCTCCATCCAGTATCTCCTCCCAAGTCCAATAGTCCTGATTGCGCTGCTCCTCCTGCTGCTGACCGTTACCACGCTGCTTGGTCCTTTGGTGGTGGGTGATTCTGTCACGATTGTCTTCGGGTGAAAGAGAGGAGGACCAAAATGCAGCGTGATGATTATCCATATTTAATAGGAAACTTAAACAATGAACAAAAACAACAAACCGACAAAAATGAACGAAGACGAAACAGTCCCGTAACGTGAACTAACACTGGAACACTGGAAACAGGAACAATCACCCACAAAATACCCAAAGAATATGTCTGCCTAAATATGGTTCCCAATCAGAGACAACAATAATTGAGAACCAATCTAGGCAACCATAGACTTACAAAAACACCTAGATAGGAAACACCCCCATAAACATACAAAACCCCTAGACAAGACAAAACACATACATCACCCATGTCACACCCTGAACTAACCAAAATAACAAAGAAAACAAAGAATACTAAGGTCAGGGTGTGACAGGGTTAGAGAGAACAAGGAGGAAAACATTACTGTTATTTTGTTGTTGTTGTGCAGACTGATGTATAGGAAAGGGAGCAGGAGCAATGGTGTGCTGGTGGTCAAATCAGAGTGTTCCTCTCAGTACATTCCTTTTTTTCTCCAAACCCAGAGGATGAGAGTTACTCTGCTCCCACTGGTTAAGGGTTTTTATTTTTTCATTTTACCATAACTGTTAGTTGTTTGTTTTTGAAAGATTGATCTTATTATCGGTCTGGTATGAGTAAACAAGAAAGAGTAGATAAGAGGGTGAGGGTGGGACAGGGGGAGTGGGCGTGACACTCATTCGTAACTCTATCTTAATCTTCACATAGTCTTCTCAAAATGACTAATCTGATATGAGTGTTCAGAGGAGGGAGGGTACAGGAGAGAGGATAGAGGGAGGGGGAAGGGAGAGAGAGGTAGAGAGAAAGGGAGAGAGAGAGCGAGAGAGAGAGAGAGAGAGAGAGAGAAATGCAGCTGGGTCTGGTGACTGTGTTATCTCTCTGATTGCTCTTAATGGGGCCTGGAAACTGTGTAGTTCCGAGGAGGAAATGTGTTGATCGGACGATAGGAAGGGGAGGAAAATGGCTCCAGAAAATCATAACAGGCCAGGAACATGAGGAGAAACAGCTAGTGGAGACCAGGGGGGGGGGGGGGGGGGGGGGGGGGGTGTTCAAATAATGGTGGAACCCAGCGGGAGAAAGTAGACTATCTATAGTGGCTCACAGATTATTCAGTTTGCGTAATGACTGTAACTCAGAGACGAACACGCCCAAAGTAACCCGTCAGGCCGGGTGGTAAACTAAGCTGTGAGCTGGTTTAACGCATCCTGGTGTAGCGCAACAGTGTGGGTTTACCCCATGCCTTTTTTCTGACTGGCAATAATGTTAGGCCGAAATTCAATTCGAGGCTCGTTGTAGAGCACTTCACACGTGAAGATCATTTCAGATTGAGCCGCCATCTGCCGTGTTAACAGTGAATGCGATCTCCTTCGAATGTGCCTTGAAAAGGCACATTGTCAACAGTGCTCTAGAACACACCTTGGATGGAATCCCAGCCTTCGTCTTACCCCTCCGGACAGGCCCGCTGCTATTAAGACAATCAAGGCAAACCCCTAGAGGCCTACTGGCCACTTAGGTCTTAGAGAACCACTTGGGCTAACCCACGCTATCAAGATGACCGACTAAACTTTTCCATGAGATAGCATCGTGGTCGTCAGAGTGTTTAAACGGGACGGTAAACAGACAATACACTGTAGATGTAAACAGTGACATGTCTGTCACCGCGGTGATTGCCCTGACAGGAAACACACAGCATTAGTCTGATTGCTGCTAGCATCTCAAGCATCATTAGCGTAGTTAGCAGCATTAGGATTGTTAGCATCATTAGTCCTTTATGGAATCATTTTCAAGTGGACCGAATATCATGAGAATGATCCCCCCAAAAAAATCGTCCCATTATTGTTCTTGGAACAATTGACATAACGTCCCATATCGGGAACTGTATGAGGAAAGAGAGGTGTATTTTATATGACATACCGTTCATGGTAACAGGCAGTGCAAGTTTGTGAAACATTGTGACATTGTGGGGCTGCCCAAAGTCCTTGGAATGTTCTTGTTACTCACCCAAAACCATGCTAGCTGCAACCCAATCTTTAGCAGTGACTTGAGAGGGACTGGCTACGATGTGGCCCACCATTAGGACCCAACCCAGTGTTTGGGAAGCACTGGTCCAGTGTTATCTGTGGTCATACAACTGAATGCTCTGCTATGCTGAAATAGAACTGCAGAGAACAAAGTGACCACTAATTCAGACATGCAAATACACATACATGCACCAAGTGTCAGACCCAACACGCACGCGTATCAAATTCTGGGCGCAAAACACATACACGCCAAGAGATGTTCCAGCAGGGGCGGCAGGTAGCCTAGTGGTTAGAGCGTTGGGCCAGTAACCAAAAGGTTTCTGGATCGAATCCCCGGGCTGACAAGGTAAAAATCTGAACAAGGCATTTAACCCACTGTTCCCCGGTAGGCTGTCATTGTAAATAAGAATTTGTTCTTAACTGACTTGCCTAGTTAAATAACATAAAAATGTAAGGTGCCAAATCTCAGCTACACATGTCGCAGTGTGTGTACAATCAGAGACAGAACATCTTAACTGCTACTCCCTCCTCTCTCTCTCAGCTGGCCCCCACTAAGTAACACACTCCCCTTCCCTGCCTGGAGAAGCTGTCACTCTGACCCCCTTGGTTGCTCCTGTGCTTTATTCCTCCACCCACATACACAACTTGTTGTAGCAGTTAAGATGTCCTGTCTCTGTCCTACTGTTTCCCCTGAGCCAATGGTTCTCTGGTACCAGTGATCATCCCCTCCTCACTTTCCACATTACTGCTTGAAATGGCTCCAAGAGTCTTCAACAAGTGAGAAGCATATAACAGTGTGTTTCAGTCATTTTTAGCCCAGCCCCGGTGGATACATTTGGGATGGGCATATCACCCACTCATTCTCTTTTGTCCCATTACCTTTGCCCCCCTGTCCTCTTGCCCATCCCCCAGCTTCTCACCAGGCCTCCCAGCCTTGAGGTGTGTTTGTCTGTGCACAGCCAACTATCTGCATCCCAGGCTCTAACGTAGATTATGAGGCCCAGAAAGCTAAGTCAGAGACACCTGGTGCTCAAGTAATACACACATCGGCATGCAACACACACACCATAGCCGAGCAGAGGAAACATCTGGCCAGGATGCTAATACAACACACACACACACACAAACACCAAGCAGTGATTTAATGTCTGGGCCAGGGACCATTGTATAGATAGCTAGTGGACATCCGTGACCCCTCACCCAGTGCCTGACATCATACACCGAGTGTGTGTGTGTGTGTGTGTGTGTGTGTGTGTGTGTGTGTGTGTGTGTGTGTGTGTGTGTGTGAGAGAACTTAGAATGTGCGTGCGTGCATACTTCACTAATGACATTTCGATACGGATAAGAGCTGATTGTCATATGAATGGAATGTTGTTTGTCAGCATGTCGACAACCCCTAACGAACAAACATCTAACATCAAACATCATCTAGTGCATCTGGGAATGTTGCTTTAATACATTTAATATAAAACCCATTCACCCTTCATGTAGTAAACTTCATTATGGAAATCAGACAGGGGGGTTTATATAAGGAAGGGGAAGTTGATCATAAGCAAATATATTATTATTTGAATGAATTCTCACGCAGGCGTTAAGTACCCTCAACCTACAAAACATCCACGACAAAACACAAACTTCATGTCTTGTTTTGTGATTCTTTCTCCTGTTTAGGACAAAGTTGTTATCTGGGAGTCCCAGGCTTCCCTCCTCCATCCCTGTCCGTCTGTGTGACTGTCTGTCTCTGTGTGTGTGTGTGTGTGTGTGTGTGTGTGTGTGTGTGTGTGTGTGTGTGTGTGTGTGTGTGTGTGTGTGTGTGTGTGTGTGTGTGTGTGTGTGTGTGTGTGTGTGTGTGTGTGTGTGACTGTGTGTGTGACTGTGTGTGTGACTGTGTGTGTGTTTTGGCCATCGTGCCACTGTGGAGGCATTGGTGTGGTTAAGAGTATTTAGTTTTGCCACATGTTGATTTAGTAATTAGGAGGGGTCCACATCGTTATCAACACGCATCACTTCCCTCAGCAGTAAACACTGTGGGCCCACATTACCCATCACACACACACAGAGAGTGATGAGTGTGCATCTTCTCACAATGTGTAACACACACAAACATAGGGAGTCAGTGTGATTGTTACTTAGACTACCCAGTCACTTACTGTAAGTTTAGTGAGACCAGACAATAATAAAAGAACATTGAGAGAACATTTGTCAACCTTGTGGGAACACAATAGTGAGAACCAACAGAGCCCTATGGAGAGTATTCTGGCTACCTCTATCAAATCAAATCAAAGTTTGTCACGTGCGCCGAATACAACACCTTACAGCAAAATGGTTACTTCAGGCTCTAAACAATAGTGCAAAAAAAGGTATTAGATGAACAATAGGTAGGTAAAGATATAAAACAACAGTAAAAAGACAGGCTATATACAGTAGCAAGGCTATAAAAGTAGAGAGGCTACATACAGACACCGGTTAGTCAGGCTTATTGAGGTAGTATGTACATGTAGATATGGTTAAAGTGACTATGGATATATGATGAACAGAGAGTATCAGTAGCGTAAAAGAGGGGTTGGGGGGGGGACACAATGCAGATAGTCTGGGAAGCCATTTGATGCCCTGCTCAGGAGTCTTATGGCTTGGGGGTAAAAACTGTTGAGAAGCCTTTTGTCCTAGACTTGGCACTCCAGTACCGCTTGCCATGCGGTAGTAGAGAGAACAGTCTATGACTGGGGTGGCTGGGGTCTTTGACAATTTTTAGGGCCTTCCTCTGACACCGCCTGGTGTAGAGGTCCTGGATGGAAGGCCGCTTAGCCCTAGTGATGTACTGGGCCGTACGCACTACCCTTTGTAGTGCCTTGTGGTCAGAGGCCGAGCAATTGCCTTACCAGTCAGTGATGCAACCAGATGCTCTCGATGTTGCAGCTGTAGAACATTTTGAGGATCTCAGGACCCATGACAAATCTTTTTAGTTTCCTGAGGGGGAATAGACTTTGTCGTGCCCTCTTCACGACTGTCTTGGTGTGTTTGGACCATTCTAGTTTGTTGTTGATGTGGACACCAAGGAACTTGAATCTCTCATAGGTTTTTATTCTGGCACCACCCGACCAGGTCTCTGACCTCCTCCCTATAGGCTGTCTCGTCGTTGTCGGTGATCAGGCCTACCACTGTTGTGTTGTCTGCAAACTGAATGATGGTGTTGGAGTCGTGCCTGGCCATGCAGTTGTGGGTGAACAGGGAGAACAGGAGGGGACTGATCACGCACCCCTGGGGAGCTCCAGTGTTGAGGATCAGCATGGCAGATGTGTTGCTACCTACCCTCACCACCTGGGGGCGTACCGTCAAGAAGTCCAGGATCCAGTTGCAGAGGGAGGTGTTTAGTCCCAGGGTCCTTAGCTTAGTGATGAGCTTTGAGAGTGCTATGGTGTTAAACACTGAGCTGTAGTCAATGAATAGCATCAGTGTTCCTTTTGTCCAGGTGGGAAAAGGCAGTAAGGGAGTGCAATAGAGATTGCATCATCTGTGGATCTGTTTGGGCGGTATGCAAATTGGGATAATGGTGTTGATGTGAGCCATTACCAACCTTTCAAAGCACTTCATGGCTACAGACGTGAGTGCTACGGATCTGTAGTCATTTAGGCAGGTTGCCTTCATGTTCTTGGGCACAGGGTCTATGGTGGTCTGCTTGAAACATGTTGGTATTACAGACTCAATCAGGGACATGTTGAAAATGTCAGTGAAGACACCTGCCAGTTGGTCAGCACATGCCCGGAGCACACATTCTGGTAATCCGTCTGGCCCCACAGCCTTGTGTATGTTGACCTGTTTAAAGGTCTTACTCACGTCGGCTACGGAGAGTGTGATCACACAGTCGTCCGGAACAGCTGATGCTCTCATGCATGCCTCAGTGTTGCTTGCCTCGAATTGAGCATAGAAGTGATTTAGCTCATCTGGTAGGCTCGTGTCACCGGCCAGCTCGCAGTTGTGCTTCCCTTTGTAGTCTGGCCTGTCTGACTGATGTGAGTGACAACCTCCATTAGTGCAATGGGGTAAAGTACTTAAGTTAAAATACTTTAAAGTACTACTTAAGTAGTTTTTGTGGGGTATCTGTACTTTACTTTACTATTCATATTTTTGCCAACTTTTTACTTTTACTTCACTTCATTCCTAAAGAAAATAATATACGTTTTACTCTATGCATGTTCCCTGACACCCAAAATTACTCGTTACATTTTGACAGGAAAATGGTCCAATTCACATACTTATGAAAATAACAAACCTGGTCATCCCTACTGCCTCTAATCTGGCAGACTCACTAAACACTAATGCATTGTTTGTAAATTATGTCTGAGTGTTGGAGTGCGCTCTGGTAATCCGTCAATAAAAAAATCTGGCTTGCTGAATATAAGGAATTTTAACTGGTTTATACTTTGATACTTAAGTATATTTAAGACCAAATACTTTTAGACTTTTACTCAAGTAGTATTTTACTGGGTGACTTTCACTTTTACTTGAGTCATTTTCTATTAAGGTATTTTTACTTTTACTCAAGTATGACAATTGAGTACTTTTTCCACCACTGCATTAGTGCACCAGATAGCATTTCAGGGAGATGGGGGCCGTCGAAATTGGACATCTATCCATGTCCTTAGCAATTGCCACGCACTTAGATGAGCTTGCAAAGTCTCTCGACGGATACTTCCCTACAAGAGAGTCATATCCAGCATGGGTGAGACAGCCGTTCACGTTTAGTGTTGAGACAACAGATGTCAATGATGAAAACCTTGATGAAATCATTGAAATTCAGCAGAGCTAGGTTCAACAGCAACTCTTCAGAACAACAACGCTTTCAACGTTTTGGTGTCAACAAATGGTAACGTACCCTGTTATTGCTAAGAAAGCTCTAGAGATTTTCATACCGTTTGTTACAACATATCTTTGCGAGCAATCCTTTTCGAGGATGCTGGACAGAAAAACGAAGAAAAGGAACAGACTTTGTTGTGAAAATGACATGAGAGTGGCACTTGCCAAGGTGAAGCCGCGCATTTCTGAACTGGTCTCTGAAAGGCAACAGCACAAGTCACACTGATTTGCAGTAAATATTCATTATTATATTTTTGTTTTTGTGTGAAAATCATGTTTTGATGATTTTGTTCTTTGAACACAGTGATGTTGATGCACGGTTCATTTTGTGCACCAGTAAAATATATACCTATGTTTTGAATTTGAAAAAAAACATATTTTATTTTTCCAATTAAGAAGGGTTCGGTGAATGCGCACATGAAACTGGTGGGGTTCAGTACCTCCAACAAGGTTAAGAACCACTGCCTTAGAATGTTGGGAAATGCCTTCAAACCTGCCACTAGGGGCAACAGTGAGCGCTCTTACCATCAAGTAACCTTCGGTTTTACTTGGTGGTGTGGATCCCATGACTGTCGATCAGAAGGTTGTGTGTTCAATCCCAGTTGTGGACACTGTTTTTTAAATACATTTTTTAACCCAATCTCAAACGTTAACCCTTACCTTAACCATTAAAAGTGAGTGCCTAAACTTAACCTTTAGCTTCGAAATTTGACATTTGGAGAAATGGAACAATTACAGAGCAGCAGGATGAATGTTACAGAGAAGCAGGAGCAACCTAAACACTTTGAAATTTGACGTTTGGGGTAGGTGGATAGACGTCTACTTCTGCAGTGAGACTGTGAGAGCTTGTTGTTCTCCACTAAGTCAACAGCTCGATCGCCTCCATGCAAACCAGATACAGTGTCTTCAGAAAGTATTCATACCCCTTGACTTACGTTATTCCAAATGCTGTTATGTTACAGTGGAGTAACTACAGTGGAGTTATTGTGGAGTAACTATAATGTTGTTGATCCATCCTCAGTTTTCTCCTATCACAGCCATGAAACTCTATAACTGTTTAATATGGTGAAATCCCTGAGCGGTTTCCTTCCTCTCCGGCAACTGAGTTAGGAATTATGCATGTATCTTTGTACTGATTGGGTGTATTGATGCACCATACAAAGTGTCATTAATAACTTCAAAGGGATATTCAATGACTGCTTTTTTATTTTTACACTTCTACCTTTCTTTGTGAGGCATTTTTTGTTTGAAATTCACTGCTCGACCGAGGGACCTTACAGACGATTGTTTGTGTGGGGTACAGAAATTAGGTAGAAATTCAAAAATCATGTTAAACACTATTATTGCACAAAAAGTCTTATGTGAACTGTTTATCACATTTTTACTCCTGGATTTATTTATATGCTTGCCATAACAAAGAGTTGGAATACTTATTAACTCAAGGCATTTGAGCTTTTAATTTTTATTAATTAGTAAAAATGTCAAAAGTCATAATTACACTTTAACATTATAGGGTATTGTATGTAGGCCGGTGACACAAAAATTCAGGCTGTAACACAACAAAATGTGGAAAAAGTCAAAGGGTGTGAATACTATAGAAAAGCAACGTATAAAGATATAACAGATTCAAAACTCTTGGTCTCTCCATTGTCTTTCCAATGTTTGCATTAATCCTTACCGTCATTCCTTCTCCAACCCTCCAACCATCCACCCCCTTCCACCACTCTTTCCATCCTTCTCTCTCCTAGCAGCTGTGTCCAGCGATAGGCCAGAGAATGACACAGCGGACAACACTTCCTGTTTATGTATTTCCCAGAATGCCATGTGGCAGGCAAGAGGTCTCGGGAAAGACGGCGAGGACACAAACAGGGAAAGGAAAGAGAAACAGACTTGTCTGACATTGGCTTGTGGGGAACATGCACACACAAACACACACACTTAAGTGATACTAGTTTTCTTAATAGTTTTTCTCAGAGGTAAAGGTCCTGCCAGATTAAACACTTACCCACCCAATCAGGCTGCCTTACAATATATATATATATATATTACCAGTCAAACGTTTGGACACATCTACTCATTCCAGGGATTTTCTTTATTTTCACTATTTTCTACATTGTAGAATAATAGTGAAGACATCAACATTATGAAATAACACATATGGAATCATGTAGTAACCAAAAAAGTGTTAAACAAAGTATATTTGAGATTTGAGATTCTTCAAAGTAGCCAAACTTTGCCTTGATGACAGCTTTGCACACTCTTGACATGCTCTCAAACACCTTCATGAGGTAGTCTCCTAGAATGCATTTCAATTAACAGGTGTGCATTGTTAAAAATTCATTTGTGGGATTAAATCAAATCAAATCAAATTTATTTATATAGCCCTTCGTACATCAGCTGATATCTCAAAGTGCTGTACAGAAACCCAGCCTAAAACCCCAAACAGCAAGCAATGCAGGTGTAGAAGCACGGTGGCTAGGAAAAACTCCCTAGAAAGGCCAAAACCTAGGAAGAAACCTAGAGAGGAACCAGGCTATGTGGGGTGGCCAGTCCTCTTCTGGCTGTGCCGGGTGGAGATTATAACAAAACATGGTCAAGATGTTCAAATGTTCATAAATGACCAGCATGGTCGAATTATAATAAGGCAGAATAGTTGAAACTGGAGCAGCAGCACAGTCAGGTGGACTGGGGACAGCAAGGAGTCATCATGTCAGGTATTCCTGGGGCATGGTACTTTCTTTCTTAATGCGTTTGAGCCAATCAGTTGTGTTGTGACAAGGTAGGGGTGGTATACAGAAGATATCCCTATTTGGTAAAAGACCAAGTCCATATTATGGCAAGAACAGCTCAAATAAGCAAAGAGAAACGACAGTCGATCATTACTTGAAGACATTAAGGTCAGTCAAACCTGAAAATTTCAAGAACTTTATAAGTTTCTTCAAATGCAGTCGCAAAAACCATCAAGCGCCTTGATGGAACTGGCTCTCATGAGGACCGCCACAGGAAAGAAAGACCCAGAGTTACCTCTGCTGCAGAGGATAAGTTCATTAGAGTTACCAGCCTCAGAAATTGCAGCCCAAATAAATGCTTCACAGAGTTCAAGTAACAGACACATCTCAACATAAACTGTTGAGAGGAGACTGCGTGAATCAGGCCTTCATGATCGAATTGCTGCAAATAAACTACTAAAGGACACCAATAAGAAGAAGAGACTTGCTTGGGCCAAGAAACACAAGCAATGGACATTAGATCGGGGAACAATCTGTCCTTTGGTCAGATGAGTCCAAATTTGAGATTTTTGGTTCCAACCACCATGTCTTTGTGAGATGCAGAGTAGGTGAACGAATGATCTCTGCATGTATGGTTCCTGCCGTGAAGCATGGAGTAGGTGTGATGGTGTGGGGGTGCTTTGCTGGTGACATTGTCAGTGATTTATTTATAATTCAAGGTACACTTAACCAGCATGGCTACCACAGCATTCTGCAGTGATACATCATCCCATCTGGTTAGCGCTTAGTGGGACTATCATTTGCTTTTTAACAGGAAAATGACCCAACACACCTCCAGGCTGTGTAAGGGCTATTTGACCAAGAAGGAGAGTGATAGAGTGCTGCATCAGATGACCTGGCCTCCACAGTCACCTGACCTCAACCCAATTGAGATGGTTTGGGATGACTTAGACAGCAGAGTGAAGGAAAAGCAGCCAACAAGTGCTCAGCATATGTGAGAACTCCTTCACCACTGTTGGAAAAGCATTCCAGGTGAAACTGGTTGAGAGAATGCCAAACGTGTGCAAAGCTGTCATCAAGGCAAAGTTTGGCTACTTTGAATAATCTAAAATATAACATATATTTTGATTTGTTTAACACTTTTTTGGTTACTACATGATTCCATATGTGTTATTTCACAGTTTTGATGTCTTCAGTATTATTCAACAATATTGAAAATGTCAGAGAGACAGGCAGCAAGGTTTTTTCAAATCTCTGTTGAAAACCAAATGCTTGTCTAAAAGAAAGGGGAAATAATGTCTAGATGCTTTTTTACATTGGAGATACATTTTTCGAATCGCCTGGCTCTGGCTGGGCTGATGAGACAGAATGCACCGTGAAATTGAACAGCAAATAGGCATTTCAATGCTTTAGCCAGTTGTAACTTGTGAATTATAAACCAGGTAGTTTGGGTCCTGGATGCTGATTGTCTGGAAGCTGTGGAATATCAGACAATATAGTATGAGTACGACACAAAATTACTTGTTTACTGTCCTCACGCTGGTAACCAGTTTATAATAGCAATAAGGCCCCTCAGGTGTTTGTGGTATATGGCCAATATACCACGGCTAAGGGCTGTATCCAGGTACTTTGCGTTGCGTTGCGCTTAAGAACAGCCCTTAGCTATGGTATATTGGCCATATACCACACCCCCTCGGGCCTTATTGCCTAAATAGACACCGACTAGAATGCGGTTTTAACCTAACCACATCCAGGATTAGACCCGCCTGTTGTATAAATACACACACACACTATGGTTTGCATATATTGTATAACAACAAATTAAATCAGTTTTCTCCTAATCTAAATAATGTCTATTATCATAAATAGTTGACCATTTCTGTTTCTGGTCTTCTGACCTCACATCATTGTTATTTTTTCTTTCTTCCTCAGGATCAATTCCAGGAAGACAGTTAACCTGTTGTGTTCCTTTTTCTGTTACTGCCATGCACACACTCTCGCTCTCTCGCTCTCTCTGTCTCGCTCTCTGTCTCTCTCTCTCTCTCTCTCCTCATTGAACTCTTTTGTCTCTCCGCATCCGAATTCTGCCTACTCATTGGCTGATGCGGAGATGCGCTTGTCACTGGTTGGCTCAAAGTTTATCCGCTTTGTTTTGACATATGTGTGCAACTGTCACACTGGACGTTAGCGTGCGAATAACGGTCCCATAAATGACAAAGGCTGCACCCCCTTCTGGCACAGAGTGGATTCAGACCTGCCAGAGAGCCTATATACCTTACCTTATACCTCCTAGCCTCTCTTTGATCATCTATTACAAGCCTAACATTTCTAGAGCGAATAGGAGAAAGAGATTCTTCTGATACTCGAGTGGATATTAAATGACATTTGTGTTCACTCTCCTCTCTCTGTTTTAAAGAAGAAAAAGGCTCACCATGCTCTCTGCGTGTCTGGAGGTCCTTGGGATGGGGTTGTGCCTACTGGGCTCGCTCCTGGTCATGGTCGCGTGCGGGCTGCCCATGTGGAAGGTGACGGCGTTCATCGATATGAATATCGTGGTTGCGCAGACCATCTGGGACGGGCTCTGGATGTCATGCGTGGTGCAGAGCACGGGTCAGATGCAGTGCAAAATGCACGACTCAATGCTTGCGCTCAGCCAGGACCTGCAGACGGCACGCGCCCTCACGGTGATATCGGCGGTGCTGGGGGTGGCGGGGCTGGTGGTGACCATCGCTGGAGCACAGTGCACCAACTGCATCAAGACCGAATCGGTGAAAGCCAAAGTGGTGAACGCAGGCGGGGTGGTCTACATCATCAGCGGTCTATTGGTGCTGGTTCCTCTCTGTTGGATGGCCAATAACATCATAGTAGACTTCTACAACCCAGATGTGTCCTCGTCCAAGAAGAGGGAGATAGGAGCGGCCATCTACATTGGCTGGGCGGCCACAGCCCTGCTCCTTCTGGGGGGAACCCTGCTGTGCTGCTCCTGTCCCCAGGGAGCCAAGAGCGCCTACCCCATCAAATATGCCCCCACCAAGACCATCTCGGCCAATGGAGACTTCGACAAGAAACATTATGTGTAGGTGAGGAGAGGAGAGTTTTACTCACATCAAAACTTGGCACAGGACCTGGACCTGGACGGACAAGTTGTCTACTTAGCCTACTGTTTGATGCCCATTGCGTATGTTATCTTTATTGTGTTTCTCTAGAACGGAAGCTTCGATAAGGGACATTATGTGTAGGCGAGATGATATCAGGATCCTTTTTTCCCCTCCTTTGCTTTGATTTGCATGGCGACTTCACCAAAATGTATTTTTTCTGTGTTGTAGGCTACAACTTTGTTTAGGGGTCTGGCCATGGGTTCATGGGTCTGATGAACAGAAAAGGAAAAATTATATTTTTTGCCAAAGGAATGGAACCCTATGCACACCGAGATCATAGCTCAAGACTGACCAAGAAGTTGAAACACTTGTTGTGTAGTCTATCTATTGCGTAACATTTTTAAGACTTAAATCTTGTATTTGCATATGATTATATTACATCAGGAATTATATAGGCTTTCTGTAAAAATGTTCATGTTGTTATCGGTTGACACTAGTCTATTGTCTCGCCAGAGTCTGCTGTCACGGTCTGTGCGCTCTGTGAATAAAGCTCATTGTTCTCCACTGGCTTTACTGTGTCTGCTTGGAAGTTTTAAATAACCACATAATGTACATCTTTGCAGAGACTGGTAATAGTTAACATGTTTAGGTTCCCACAATGGACTCCTCCTTTGTAACACAGTGAATGCTACTCAGACAAATGTTCACTCATACCATGATCAAAGGAGCTTATTTGCGTTTGAATGCTGTTGTATTTTACTGCATGGCTGAGTGTGTATCTATCTTTTGTCCTAGCCCTCTTTAAAGTACTGGGCAATTGTTGTTCTTTAATAAAAAAGGAAATCCCAATTCACAATCTCCCTTGTGTTTCTGTGTAGTAGTATTATTGTGCATTAGGCTACTTTTATTATAATAATTTGACTGAATATCTGACTGAATACAGTTTCAGTTGAACTACTGAAGTTTCTCTACATTGACCTTTTACCACACACCACACCACACCACACCACACACACACACACACACACACACATACCAAAGCCTTACACAAACATAGAGGGAATGTGTGTAATCCTAACCACAGCCAATTCAGCACACACCAGCTATCACCTTCTGGTTCACAGTGACATAAACAAGCACTGATGGATGAATGTGACTCGAAGTGACTGAATGTAAAAACACAAGCAAATGACAGAACGGTTCACAAAAAACGCTTTGGCCCAAAAATGTGTCATATTTATTTGGAGAGCAGCGTTTGTGAGTCTAACAGAAAGGGAGAACTACAGTAGGCCTACAGGACTGTTCTCTGAACACAGTACAGCAAATCTCAAATGACACTCTGCGGGTTTTCGCTCCTCCCTTGTAATTGATTAGGAACTCCCCTCTCCTGGTTGTCTAGGTGTTAATTGGACACAAATTGAAAGCAAACAATATAAACCATTAGACATTCTACCCTCTGGGAATTGAGATTGACACCCCCTGGTATAGTGGATAGGGGGTATTAGCTAGGAAGGGAGGGGCAGAGGGTGGATTTGGGATTGGGTGTGTGCCTCTACTGAAGCTGCCTGTGTCGGAAGGTCAGAGGTTAGGGTGGTGTCTTATCTGGTGTCGTTTCCAGTCGCTATCTTGGGAGAACCACTTCCCGCACTCAGAGATGGAGCCGGAGACGAAGGCTGACATTTTACGTGTCCCTAACTGATTGTGTTTTTTGTTTGTTTCTTTATATTGTTTGTAACTTTTTTTTAAACTTATTTTGTACCTAGTGTTGCTGCTACTGTCTCTTATAACCAAAAATATCTTCAGGACATCATAACTGCGATTACTCACCATGAACTGGCAGAATCCTTTTTTTCCTTTAAAGAGTCAGACGAGCCCGACGTGAATGATATACTGCTTCCCCGGGAACAGGCCCAGATCCCCATCATTTGCGTGAAGACAAGGCAGAGAAAAAGGGTCCGGAGGTCAGGGTGCCTTCTGAGAATTCGTAGGCAATCAAATAAACCACCACCGCCTTCCATTCTGCTAGCAAACGTGCTGTCTTTGGAAAATAAAATTTATGAACTACGCCAGAAGATTAAACTACCAATGGGACATTCCAAACTGCAATATCTTATACTTCACGGAGTCGTGGCTGAACGATGACATTATCAACATACAGCTGGCTGTTAATACGCTGTAATGGCAGGATAGAACAGCGGCGTCTGGTAACACAAGGGGCGGCGGACTATGTATTTTTGTAAGTAACAGCTGGTGCACGATATCTCAGGAAGTCTCAAGGTTTTGCTCGCCTGATGTAGAGTATCTCATGATAAGCTGTAGACCACACTGTCTACCTAGAGAGTTTTCATCTGTATTTTTCGTAGCTGTCTACATACCACCACAGACCGATGCTGGCACTAAGAGCGGACCCAATGAGCTGTATTCCGCCATAAGCAAACAGGAAAACGCTCACCCAAAGGCGGCACTCCTAGTGGCCGGGGACTTTAATGCAGGGAAACTTAAATTTGTCTTACCAAATTTCTATCAGCATGTTAAATGTGCAACCAGAGGGGAAAAAACTCTGGAACACCTTTACTCGACACACAGAGACGCATACAAAGCTCTCCCTCGCCCTCCATTTGCAAATCTGACCATAATTCTATCCTCCTGATTCCTGCTTACAAGCAAAATTAAAGCAGGAAGCACCAGTGACTCAATCAATATAAACGTGGTCAGATGAAGCAGATGCTAAGCTACAGGACTGTTTTGCGAGCACAGATTCCTCCGATGGCATGGAGGAGTACATCACATCAGTCATTGGCTTCATCAATAAGTGTATTGATGATGTTGTCCACACTGTGACAGTACGTACATACCCCAACCAGAAGCCATGGATTACAGGCAATATCCACACCGAGCTAAAGGCTAGAGCTGACGCTTTCAAGGAGCGGGACTCTAACCCGGAAGCTTATAAGAAATCCCGCTATTCCCTCTGACGAACCATAAAACAGGCAAAGCGCCAGTACAGGACTAAGATCGAATTGTACTACACTGGCTCTGACCCTCGACGGATGTGGCAGGGCTAGCAAACAATTACAGTCTACAAAAGGAAGCACAGCCGAGAGCTGCCCAGTGACACAAGCCTACCAGATGCACTAAACAACTTTTGTGCTCACTTGGAGGCAAATAACACTGAAACATGAATGAGACCACCAGCTGTTCCGGATGACTGTGTGATCACGCTCTCAGCAGCCGATGTGATTAAGATCATTAACTCTATTCACAAGGCCGTAGGGCCAGACGGATTACCAGGATGTATACTCCGAGCATGCGCTGACCAACTGGCAAGTGTCTTCACTGACATTTTCAACCTCTCCCTGTCAGAGTCTGTAATACCAACATGTTTTAAGCAGACCACCATAGTCCCTGTGCCCAAGAAGACTAAGGTAACCTGCCTAAATGACTACCGACCCGTAGCACTCACGTGTGTAGCCATGAAGTGCTTTGAAAGGCTGGTCATGGCTCAGATCAACACCATTATCCCAGAAACCTCAGACCCACTCCAAATTTGCAATCTGCCCCAACAGATCCACAGATGATGCAATCTCTGTTGCACTCCACACTGCCCTTTCCCACCTGTGCAAAAGGAACACCTATGTGAGAATTATATTCAGTGACTACAGCGCAGCGTTCAACACCATTAGCACACTCAAAGCTCATCACTAAGCTAAGGACCCTGGAACTAAACACCTCCCTCTGCAACTGGATCATGAACATCCTGATGGACCGCCCCCAGGTGGTAAGGGTAGGTAACAACACATCTGCCACGCTGATCCTCAACACAGGGCCCCCTCAGGGGTGCGTGCTCAGTCCCCTCCTGTACTTCTTGTTCACTCATGACTGCACGGCCAGGCACGACTCCAACACCACCATTTGCAGATCACCGACAAAGATGAGACAGCGTATAGGGAGGAGGTCAGAGACCTGGTCGTGTGGTGCCAGGACAACAACCTCTCCCTCAACGTGATCAAGACAAAGGAGCTGATTGTGGACTACAGGAAAATGAGGACCGAGCAGGCCCCCATTCTCATCAACAGGGCTATAGTGGAGCAGGTTGAGAGCTTCAAGTTCCTTGGTGTCCACATCACCAACAAACTGACATGGTCCAAGCACACCAAGATAGTCGTGAAGAGGGCACGACAAGACCTATTCCCCCTCAGGAGACTGAAAAGATTTGTCATGGGTCCTCAGATCCTCAAAAGGTTATACAGTTGCAACATCGAGAGCATCACTGCCTGGCATGGCAACTGCTCGGCCTCTGACCACAAGGCAGTACAGAGGGTAGTGCGTATGGCCCAGTACATCACTGGGGCCAAGCTTCCTGCCATCCAGGACCTCTATACCAGCAGTATCAGAGAAAGGCCCTAAAGGCCCTAAAAATTGTCAGACTCCAGCACCCTAGTCATAGACTGTTCTCTCTGCTACCACACGGCAAGCAGTACCCGAGCACCAAGTCTAGGTCCAAGAGACTTCTCAACAGCTTCTACCCCCAAGCCATAAGACTCCTGAACATCTAATCTAATGTCTACCCAGACTATTTGCATTGCACCCCCCTTTTACACTGCTGCTGGTCTCTGTTGTTATCATCTATGCATAGTCACTTTAATAACTCTACCTACATGTACATATTACCTCAATTACCTTGACTAACTGGTGCCCCCACACATTGAACCTGTATATAGTCTCGCTATTGTTATTTTACTGCTGCTATTTAATTACTTGTTACTTTTATTTCTTCTTCTTATAATTTTTTTAACTGCATTGTTGGTTAGGGTCTCGTAAGTAAGCATTTCACTGTAAGGTGTTGTATTCGGCGCTGTCACGTCCTGACCTTAGTTCCTTTTTTATGTCTCTGTTTTAGTTTGGTCAGGGCTTGAGTTGGGGTGGGCATTCTATGTTTTGTATTCTATGTTTTGTATTTCTGTGTTTGGCCTGGTATGGTTCCCAATCAGATGCAGCTGTCGATCGTTGTCTCTGATTGAGAACCATACTTAGGCAGCCTGTTTTCCCACTATGTGTTGTGGGTAGTTGTTTTCTGTGTTTCACCATACAGAACTGTTTCGGTTTTCATTTATTTCTCTTGTTCTTTTGTATTTCAGTGTTCAGTCATATTTCATTCAAATGGACACTTACTACGCTGCGCATTGGTCCGATCTTTCATACTCGTCATCAGATGAGGACGAGTACCGTTACAGGCGCATGTAACTAATACAATTTGATTTGATTTGAGTAAATTGAGTGTTTCTCTCCAGTGTGAATACTCATGTGCATTATCAGAGCATTTAATCAGAAACAGCATTTCCCACAGCAGGGGCACTCATGAGGTCTCTCTCCTGTGTGAACCATCTGGTGTCTCATCACGCTGGGCTAAACTCTTCCCACACTCTGAGCAACTGTATGGTTTTCTCCTGTGTAAGATCACTGGTGTGCCTTAATAACTTTTGATGTTCAAAACTGTGCACTCTCCTCAAACAATAGCATGGTATTCTTACACTGTAATAGCTACTGTAAATTGGACAGTGCAGTTAAATGACCAAGAATTTACCAAGAATTCCTGGGAAATGTTCTTGTTACTTACAACCTCATGCTAATCGCATTAGCCTATGTTAGCTCAAATAGTATTTTGTCGGATAACTACTTTCCACAGTCAGTTACCTGTAGACGTGTGTAAAAGCCATTTTTGTGAAGAAAATGTATTATTACTATGGAAAATATGTTGTTTGGACACACATCATTCAAGGGTTTTTCTTTATTTTTACTATTTTCTACATTGTAGAATAAGACATCAAAACTATGAAATAACACGTGACCCAATTCCGGAAACTAGGCGTATGTTGCAAGTCATGTCTTTACAGGAGAGCCGTTTGGACGTAAAACAATTTTTGGGGGTAGAAATGCCTTCTCGAACATGTGAACTTTCATGTGCCTTAATAACAAACTTGTATGCCATCTGTATATATGAAACAAATTGTTAAATTGCCAGCCTTGTTGGTTAGCCACAGAAAACGGCAGCAACCTTCCAACTAGCCATGATTGGCTGAGATAATGATTGGGCTGGGCAGCGATGAGTTCGGATTGGTCTGCCAGCTTCTGTTTATTTGAGCTCGTCAGTCTGTGTTGATAATCCTGTTGAACGCGGCTTTTGTAAAATGTATTGTGTATTGGAGCTGCATAAGTGTTGCTCTCCACTTTCTGGAGGATCAAGTTTTGAAATCAGTGGAATTAGAGTATGATAACTAACTAACATTCATCCCCCTCCTCTCCCCTGTAACTATTCCCCAGGCCGTTGCTGTAAATGAGAACATGTTCTCAGTCAATTTACCTGGTCAAATAAAGAGTAAATAAATCAAATAAAAAGAGATGGAGAAAACACTTGTCTCCCGATTACATCTTCAAACTAAGTGCAACTGTGGTATGGCATTCCTGACAGGGAGACCCATCCATCATGCATGATGATGTATACAGCTAAGATAGTCTAGCGTTAGCTAGCTACATTTTCAGATGCAGCTAGTTTCTAATTTGGAGTGTACTGTTAGTTAGCTGACGTCATTAGTCATATCCCGGAGCTGTTTGCTTTTCTAGTTAGAGCCTAATGTTTACTAGCTAACATTGAACCTGGTTGGTTAGCTCTGTGGCATTGTTGGCACTGTTCATTGTTGTTAAACCGGTTTGGGATAGGGGGCGGTATTTTCACGTCCGGATGAAAAGCGTGCCCAAAGAAAACTCCCTGCTACTCAGGCCCAGAAGCTAGGATATGCATATAATTTGTAGATTTGGATAGAAAACACTCTAAAATTATGTCTGTGAGTATAACAGAACTTATTTAGGACAATTCTGTTTTTGAGGTCACTCTCTCTATGGGGATCTAGATTTCTAAGGCACTTGCTTGCAGTTCCTTTTGCTTCCACTGGATGTCATCAGTCTTTAGAAATTGGTTGATGTTTTTCCTTTGAGAAATGAAGAAGTAGGGCAGTTCAGAACGAGGTTCGAGTGAAGTGTACTGTTGTGGTTGGGGCGCGTGACCTGAAAGCTCGCAGCACTTTGTTTTTATCCTCTATTGAACACAGTTTATCCCGTCTTATATTTGATTGATTATTTATGTAAAAAAAATACCTAAAGATGTATTAGGAAAGTTGTTTGAAATGTTTGGATCAAGATTACAGGTAACCTTTTAGATATTTTGTAGTCATGTTGCACGAGTTGGAAACAGTTTTTTTTTTAATCAAACGCGCCAAATAAATGGACTTTTTGGAGATATAACGACGCAATTAATCGAACAAAAGGACCATTTGTGATGTTTATGGGACACATTGGAGTGCCAACAGAACACGATCTTCAAAGGTAAGGCATGAATTATATCGTTATTGCTGAGTTTTGTGTCGGCCCTGGCGAGGTGAAATATGATTGTCTGTGTTTGTTTGATGAGGTGCTGTTACGTTCCCCAGTTTATGTGTTGTAGTTTGTGTTTGTGCATATGTTTATTTCAGGAAATGGCTTCCTGAAATCCCTCAAGCAGCTGATTGGTCGACTCCAGGGCTAATTGGAGAGCTGACCCCGCCCCCTCGTCAAGACACAGCTGTCTCCAGTTACACATTCCTTCTAAAGCTATATAAAAGCCAGTGTTCTGTTCAGGAGAGAGAGATTTTGGAGGTAGGGATTACTGAGAGAGATTTTTGCTGGGAGGTCATTACAGAAAGATTTTGACAGAGGTTGATTTTGCTGGGAGTTCATTGCTGAGAGTTGGTATGTTTTGTGAGTTTGTTGCTCAGGTAGAGCTTAGTTGATGTCCTTTGTTTGCTTAGTTTGTTTGTGAAATTGTTTAATATTCTGTTTAATTTGTTCCCAGGGGGGAAGGGGAAGGCACCTTGGGAGTGTTTAGGCAAGAGGCCCGCGGGCATACATATACCCGTAGTATATTCACTGTCTAGGCACACTAGGTAAGACCTGGGCGGACCACCCCCTGTATTTTGGTTAGGGCACCAGGTGGTGCTAAATTAGGTAAGTAGTGGGTAGGCAGGTAAGATAGGAGAGGGGGGGGCTTTGAGATTTACTTTCTTTGCTTTGGTTCCGTCCAGCTCCTTTTCCACATATTACCTCGTAAAGGAATAAAGTCCTTGTAAACGGTACCACATTCTGTCTGTTGTCATCCTTACTCGCACCTACAGTCCATACCTCTTTCACTTCACAGAGAGTTTAGTTGTAGCAGGGTGTTGCGTTCCCTCTTCATAGAGGTGTGCGTAACAGGTGCTGTCCTCAGATAATAGCATGGTTTGCTTTCGCCGTAAAGCCTTTTTGAAATCTGACACAGTGGCTAGATTAACAATAAGTTAAGCTTTAATTTGGTGTGTTGGACTTGTGAATGTATGAAAGTTATGTTGTCGAAACGTTCCGCTAGCAGAACCCCTAGCCGCAAAAGGTTTTAAGTAGCTAACTGGCTGACTCGTAGTGAGCACCTGGCTCATTAGCTAACGTTACATGACGTGTGTACAACACCCGTTGAATATGACCGGTGTCAGTAAAAGTCTGCAGAAAAGCATAATTTAATTGTTCCAGCAGTGCTGGTTAGGCTGTTTTCATGTTATGCATAAACAAATCATCGGCCAGAGCGTCAAGTGTGCGCTCCGAGAGCGAAACGAGATAGGTGGGAAAGCATAAGAGGGTGTGAACGATGCTGAATGGGTGTAGACAAAGAAGAGCTCTTCACTGGATACCAAAACATTCAAAGGTGATTTTCTCAGAAGTGAGTTTACAAGTTGATCAACTTTCAAAGCAGAATTACTTTCCCATTGTTTCCTCAAATGCAGTGTATGATATACTACTTTGTAGCTCTGAGTCTCTACTTTTATCCAATGTAAAAAATAAATAAATAATTCAAAATGTTCTACATAAGACCGAATCAGATGGTGAGTCAAATATGGAATCAACTTGTCACACCCTGATCTGTTTCACTTGTCATTGTGCTTGCCTCCACCCCCCTCCAGGTGTCGCCAATCTTCCCCATTATCCCCTGTGTATTTATACCTGTGTTTTCTGTCTGTCTGTGCCAGTTCATCTTGTTTGCCAAGTCAACCAGCGGTTTTCTCTTAGCTACTGTTTTTCCCGGTCTCTGTTTTTCTTGTCCTCCTGGTTCATACCCTTGCCTGTCCTGACTCTGAGCCCACCTGCCTGACCATTCTGCCTGCCCCTGACCTCGAGCCTGCCTGACACCCTGTACCATTTTGGACTCTGATCTGGTTATGAACTCTTGCCTGTCCCTGACCTGCCTTTTGCCTACCCCTTGGACTATAATAAATATCAGAGCTCAAACCCGTGTCTGCTTCTGGGTCTCGTCTTGTGTTGTGTTGTTATACAACTACAGAATACTGTGGTAGCCATGCTAGTCAAGTCTGCCTTGAATTCTAAATAAATCACAGCAAAGCACCCCCACACCATCACACCTACTCCTCCTTGGTTCACAGTGGGAACCACACATGGGGGGATCATCTGTTCACCTACTCTGCGTCCTACAAAGACACGGCGGTTGGACCCAAAAATCTCTGAGGCTGGTAACTCTAAGGAACTTATCCCCTGCAGCTGAGGTAACTTCTTGACATTTTCCGGATTGACTCACCTTCATGCCTTAAAGTAACGATGGACTGTCATTTCTCTTTGCTTAATTGAGCTGTTCTTGCCATAAATAGGGCTTTCTGTATACCACACCTACATTGTCACCACAACTGATTGGCTCAAATGCATTAAGAAGGAAATAAATTCCACAAATTAACATTTAATAAGGCACACCTTATAATTGAAATGCTTTTCAGGGGACTACCTCATGAAGTTGGTTAAAATAATGCCAAGAGTGTTCAAAGCTGTCATCAAGGCAAAGGGTGGCTACTTTGAACAATCTCAAATATAAATGTGTATCGCTTTTTGGTTACTACATGACTCAATATGTGTTATTTCATACTTGTGATGTCTTCACTTTTGTGCTACAGTGTAGAAAATAGTCAAAATAAAGACAAACCCTGGAATGAGTAGGTGTCTCCAAACTTTTGACTGGTAATGTATATTGAAAGCCTTTTATGGTTTGGTATTGTGACACCTGTGTGGTTTACCTTTAGAGTGGCATAAATGTGTATGGGTAGACGCACGGAATCCAATTCCGACCAAAATCTACAAAATTTAAAATAGAATGCATATGATTCAAAAACTTAAAAATAAGCTGCCAGCTGACAGCAAAGTTAAATTAAAATGGACTGGTTTTTCCTCTATTCATTTGTGTATTTCAATCACCGAAATGCGTAGCCAGAGGTATAGCCCCCTCTCCCCACCGTAGCCTCTCCCCTGCCTAAGGGAGAGGTGCAGGGTGCAGACAGCTGTCTGAGGAGAGAAGTATCTAACAAAGAAATTGCCAGATATACAGCAAAGGAGCTGAGAAGTAAACACTTGGCAACCATAATAACAGACAGGGCCAGGGAGATTCCAGCTGAACTTTACGTGGATGGAGGAGTACTTCTCTGCTAAGTCTGTCAGCATTGAAGTCTGGGAACACATACGTCATCAGAGTGCGCAGCTGAACACTGTATGCTGGAAACACTCAATTTGTTATTTTTTACTAAAACATAACCAATCTTTGTTAACTATAAATACCGGACTTGTTTTTGCATGGATTCCGTGCCGCAGTTAGCGGCTAGGGCCGCTATTTAACGGCTAGGGCCGCTATTCCTTGTCCCGGAATCCCGCTTAACTGACAGGTTGAAGCCTGCTTAACCCAGCTAAACTGCTAGCCATCAAGCTAACGAAGTTAGTCACAGATGAGTTTTGCAATGGAGCCCACTTTGTCTGGAGAGTGAATGAAAGGTTTCAGCGCTGTAGGAGCTGTATCTACTGCGCTTTGTTTCGGGACAAACTGGATCATTTAGAGTTCCAAAGCTATGATTGTTTGCTCGCTGAGGATTATTGTCTTGAGGTGGCTTCCTTGATCACACAGGTCAACAGCCAATGTAAAAAACCTGGGGAAAACGCAGAGTGGAATGTTGACCTTTCCTACGCCGGTGGCTGGACAGCGTTTGCGCTTGTTGGATGCATCTCTGCCTTGTCGTTTGTCGTTATCCGACTGGCCGGTGTTTCCCGGAGTTTGTTCACCAGGGGAGCCATCTCCTACCTCTCCTCCCCCATCTGATAGCGGAGTCGAAGGAGCACAGCAAGATAAGCGTGGTTGCACGTCCCGAGCAGTGGATGTCACAGTGGCCTTCCGCGAAGGAGTCTACACTCCCAACAAGAGGCCCGGAGTGGATACAAACAACAAATATTTTTTCCGCCCTGGAACCTGATCTTCCTGCACCTTTGTTGCTGGGTGTACCTGTGTCTGCGGCCGCTTTGCCTACTCCTACTCCTTCCACTACGATTTCGAAGTCGAGGTCGGCAACCTTCCGCCCCTGGATTGAGCGGGGCTCCTTCATTTGTCGGAGGCCTGCACCAGGCACTGGGAGCTAACGACTCAAGTTATCCTGCCGCTCACCCATTCTTAAAGGGTTCTCTGAATCCTGTGAAGAGTGGGAGGATTTCCTCATCCTTCTCTCCAGCTGTGAATTTAGTCAGCTCCATGATAAGAAATGTGACTATTCCAGGTGCAAAAACAATGCCCCATCCCAGAGCTCGAGTAAATTACATTAATAAGATGCTAACAAATGTACTACATCTGAAGCTTCAAACTGTAACCAGTGCCTGCAACCTGGTTCAGGTTATTAGTCAACCCACTAGGGTAGTTACAAACAGCACAGGAATGAACTCCTCAACATGTATTGATCACATCTTTACCTAATGCTGCAGAAATTTGCTTGAAAACAGTATCCAGATCAATCGAATGTAGTGATCACAATACAGTAGCCATATCTAGGAAAACCAAAGTTCCAAAAGGCTGAGCCGAATATAGTGTATAAGAGGTCCTGCAAGAAGTTTTGTAGGGATTTCTATGTTGTTGATGTAAAGAATATTTTTTAGTCCGTGGTGTGTGATGAGGAGCAAACATATGCTGCTCTTGACACATTTATGATATTGCTTATCCCAGTTACTAATAATAATGCACCCATTAACAAAATGACTGTAAAAACTGTTAAATCCCAGTGGACTGATGAGGAATTGAATAATTGTCCGGTTGAGGGGGATGAGGCAAAAGGAATGGCAAATAAGTCTGGCTGCACAAGCGATTGGCAAACGTACTGCAAATTGAGGAATCATGTGACTAAACTGAATAAAAAGAAGAATCTACACTATGAAACAAAGATAAATGACAAACATTCATAGATTCATTATTTCTGTGTAGAACATGTAAAATAACACTTTTTCATTGAGTGCCACCCCCAGACATTTATATTACATGTGGTGTTCAGGTCCACTGGACCCGAGGGTAATAAAAGTGTGGAAAGTGTGAGGGTAAGTGAAAACCACAGGTGCAGCAGCAGTTGGTCCCATCTGTAGAGTGAACACAAGAGTTCCTAAATCCTCCGACAATGTCTTCAGCCGCGCCTCATGGCGACCAATCACTGTTCCATGGTGAGTGAGAGCCGACCGTAAATGGTGGAGCTTGGAGTGTCCCTCGGACGAAATCTCTGCTGGGTGATATTAGTGCTAGTACGAACTCGGACCCAGGTGCAGAGAATCACAGCAGGCAGAGGTAAGGGTAAATCCATAATATTTACCTAAGGTCTCCATAGCAAAACAACAATGCAAGGGCACACGAGAACACTGACCAAAACATGAGACCTGAGCAACTGGCCCAGTCCACAGAGGAACCTAAATAGTCATCCAGCAGGTGATCCCAATAAGCTTAATCAGGGTCACCTGGATACTAGAAGTAACCCACGGGTGCTCTCCAGTGGCAACCTCAGGAAGTACACTGAAGGGAGAAAACCCTGACCTGTGACACAATGATGGGATAACTGAATTGCTATTGCCCAAAATGAAGACGACCCAAATTTAATTAACAACTGTATAGCAAATCTGACTTAAAAAAACATGCTTTTTATTGTAAACTTTTCTTTAATTAACTTTGTTCCTTAATGTAAATTCCTAGAATATCTACATGTACATACTACCTCAATCAGCCTGACTAACCGGTGTCTATATGTAGCCTCGCTACTTTTATAGCCTCGCTACTGTTATTTTTCACTCTCTTTTTACTGTTGTTTTTATTTCTTTACTTACCTATTGTTCACCTAATACATTTTTTGCACTATTTGTTAGAGCCTGAAAGTAAGCATTTCACTGTAAGGTCTACATCTGTTGTATTCGGCGCACGTGACAAATAAACTTTGGTTTGATTTGATCATAGTCCTTCACTTTTAAGCTCAAACTCCTATGCCAATGACATTGACATGGTGATTCAACACAATGTTACTGGGAGATAAGGAGTTTACCTCATATCTCAATACTGTCACGTTCTGACCTTAGTTCCTTTTTTATGTGTTTGTGTTAGGTCAGGGCGTGAGTTGGGGTGGGTAGTCTATGTTATTAGTATGGTTCTCAATCAGAGGCAGGTGTCGTTCGTTATCTCTGATTGAGAATCATACTTAGGTAGCCTGTTTTCCCCATTTTGGTTGTGGGTGTTTGTTTTCTGTGTCTGTGTTTCACTTTGTTGTTTTATAAGCATAGGCATATTTGGCAAAGGCATATTTGGTGGCTGTCTAAAAAAAAGTTTGGTCTTGGTGTGGTATTTATTTCCTGGATTGAGCAATTGTATAAAACCCCCAAAACAGCTATGAGAACAAATAGACAAATCTCTGATTCATTTAAGTTATCCTGAGGGGCAAGACAGGGATGCCCTCTGTCCAGTTATTTATTTGCTTTAGCCACAGAACCCCTAACATCATAAATTAGAACTCGTCGCTCAATCCAGGGAATAGAGCTTGATGGAGAACAACGTGATATTGTTGTATGCAGATTACATTTGACTGTATTTATCTGAACCATTTCTTTTACATTTGTTGGACAAATGGTGCTATATTTGGATTCAAAGAGGATTGTGAGAACTGAAATAATACCCATTATTAAGTAGATTTCAGTGGAAATATGGAATGAAAATGATGCACTTTCAGATCCAAAAGAAAAGAAAACACACACACAGAAATGGAATCAGGGCCTCAGAGGGAAATGTCTGTTGGTTGTCTCTGCTGGGAGACTGGAGCTGACTGAACAAACAATACGCATTAAACACACATACTGAGACACATACCATACACACTGTAATCCACAATATCTGTTATCATCATCAGGATCAGCAGCATCATTAGGCCACCAGGGTCAGGCAGACTGGCCATGGCCTAATTTGGACATGGGCCAGTCACAGAGTCAATGGAGCACACACACATAGCCATTGTACACACACATGCACACAGAAATGAATACACACTCCCAAACCGGAATATACAGAAAAGAACACACACAAGATTGACGTCTGCTCTAGTGACCTAGTCACAGGGATGAGGAAGACATTATTGTGCCTGGTCTCCTGAATGAGCCCTGATACAGTCTGTCAGAGCCAACAGGCTTATCAGGCCTTGGAGAAGCAGACAATTACTGAGCTACAAAACAAATTAAGGTGAGGTAAGTGAAACAATAACATATTAAGATCATTGCAAGTAAACCTGTTACTTTCTTTTCAGAATCTTGGTGATTTGTCTGTAAGACCTATTAGGCTATTGTCTCCATTGCTGTATGATTGTAGGGCTACTGCAACCAGTCTAAAATAAACTATAGCCAAGTTCCTTTAAAACATGTGACATTTTTTGCAGAAACGAAACTCTTTAGTAAGTGGGAAGCGAAACCCATAGCCACATGTTGATTGGGGCCGCTCTCACTCAGGATCTTACCTCTCTTAAACGCCTCACACTGCCAAAGCGTCTGACTCGAGAAGATGGATATGATTTCCGTGCTGTTCAACGCTCTCGCACTGCTGTCGGTGTTGGGACGAACTGGCGCAAGAACATCATCGCCCAATACAACCCCTTCAGGTACCGTTTTTCAAATACACAAATACAGACACAGGTTGTATTGTAGCGATCCTCTATATGAGGCACGTTACAATTCCCACCAAGTGGGTCAATGCTATTGGCAGTTCGTTACACTGCATTTTGTCTGGGTTCTTTGAAGTGTACAGCAACAAATCACTTTTTACAGATAATATTTGATTGATTGATTGATTGCTGATGGAGGGATTCATTAGTGATTGATTCTCTGCCTCCAGGCCCAGGCCCCTCCACCTCAGACCTGCGTGGTCAGATGTTTACAGTGTCATATTCGTATAGCATAGGTTTCACCATGTACACAGACGCAATCTTTCCCTCTCCTTCCACCTCTACTTACTCCTCCCCTTCCTCCTCCTCTGCCTACTCTCCCTACCCCTCTCCTTCCTCCTCCTCTCCCTCCCCCACCACCTCTCCTTCCTCCACCCCTTCCTCCTCCTCTGCCTACTCCTCTCCCTACCCTTCTCCTTCCACTTCTCTTTCCTCCTCCTCTGTCTATTCCTCTTCCTACCCATCTCCTCCTTCCACCTCTCCTTCCTCCTCCTCTGCCTATTCCTCTCCCTACCCCTCTCCTTCCACCTCTCCTTACTCTTCCTCTCCCTCCCCAAGCACCTCCCCCTCTCCCTCCCCCACCACCTACCCCTCTCCTTCTCCCTCCTCCTCTCCCTCGCCCTCCACCACCCCCTACCCCTCTCGTTCTCCTTCTCCCTCCTCTCCCTACTCTTCTCCTTCCACCTCTCCTTCTCCTTCCACCTCTCATTCTCCCTCCACCTCTCGTTCTCCCTCCTCTCCCTACTCTTCTCCTTCCACCTTTCCTTCTCCCTCCTCTTCTCCCTCCTCCACCCCTTACCCCTCTCATTCTCCTTCCACCTCTTCTTCTCCCTCCTCTCCATACACCTCATATCCCTACACCACCCCCTCTCCCTCTCTCTCTGCTCTGACTGTGTGTCTGCGTTACATGGCCGAGGAGGGAAAAGACTTGACTCTCTTCAGCCTCACTCAGGGGAACTACTGGAACCTGTTACTGGAAAGGAACAGTGGGATGGACTACCTCTCCATCCATTCCTCCTCTCAGTCCTTCCGCTCCTATAGGCTGCTGTGGTCCATCACAGAGCCACGCCCATGGACCAGCCTGTGCGTTACCTGGGAGAAAAACACAGGTGTAGCCCAGGTGTGGAGGGGCAGGACTGTCAGTATCAGGAAGAGAGTGTTTGGCCAGGTAAGAGGAAATAAAGTGGTGAAGATGAGGGAGAGGGGAGGGGGAGACAGGTTGAGGGGGTGGGGGAATAGGTGAGAGAGAGGGTGATATACAGTGAGCTCCAAAAGCATTGGGACAGTGACACATGTTGTTGTTGTTTTGGCTCTGTACTCCAGCACTTGGGATTTGATACGATACAAAACGGCAAATGCATTACAAGCTTGATGTAGTCATTGGGTACTATGAATAGGGGACCAAATACTGACATTTTTAGTACGTATTCAACCGCTTAGTTAAGGCAAGCCAAGTTCAGGAGTAAAAATGTGCTTAACAAGTCACATAATATGTATCATGGACTCACTCTGTGTGTAATAATAGTGTTGGAAAGGGAATGGAGTTAAGCGCAGGCAAAATCCTTGAGGAAAACTTGGTTCAGTCTGCTTTCCATCAGACACTGGGAGATGAATTCACCTTTCAGCAGCACAATAACCTAAAACATCTACAATCAATCAATCAAATGTATTTATTAAGCCCTTCTTAAATCAGCTGATGCCACAAAGTGCTGTACAGAAACCCAGCCTAAAACCCCAAACAGCAAACAATGCAGGTGTAAAAAAACGGTGGCTAGGAAAAACTCCCTAGAAAGGCCAAAACCTAGGAAGAAATCTAGAGAGGAACAAGGCTATGAGGGGTGGCCAGTCCTCTTCTGGCTGTGCCGGGTGGAAATTATAACAGAACATGGCCACGATGTTCAAATGTTCATAGATGACCAGCAGGGTAAAATAATAATCACAGTGGTTGTAGAGGTGCAACAGCACCTCAGGAGTAAATGTCAGTTGGCTTTTCATAGCCGATCATTGAAAGTATCTCTATCGCTCCTGCTGTCTCTAGAGAGTTGAAAACAGCAGGTCTGGGACAGGTAGCACGTCCGGAGAACAGGTCAGGGTTCCATAGCCGCAGGCAGAACAGTTGAACCTGGAGCAGCAGCACGACTAGGTGGACCGTGGACAGCAAGGAGACATCATGTTCCTCGGCATACACATCACAGACAAACTGAATTGGTCCACTCACACAGACAGCATCGTGAAGAAGGCGCAGCAGCGCCTCTTCAACCTCAGGAGGCTGAAGAAATTCGGCTTGTCACCAAAAGCACTCACAAACTTCTACAGATGCACAATCGAGAGCATCCTGGCGGGCTGTATCACCGCCTGGTATGGCAACTGCACCGCCCTCAACCGTAAGGCTCTCCAGAGGGTAGTGAGGTCTGCACAACGCATCACCGGGGGCAAACTACCTGCCCTCCAGGACACCTACACCACCCAATGTCACAGGAAGGCCATAAAGATCATCAAGGACATCAACCACCCGAGCCACTGCCTGTTCACCCCGCTATCATCCAGAAGGCGAGGTCAGTCCAGGTGCATCAAAGCTGGGACCGAGAGACTGAAAAACAGCTTCTATCTCAAGGCCATCAGACTGTTAAACAGCCACCACTAACACTGAGTGGCTGCTGCCAACACACTGACACTGACTCAACTCCAGCCACTTTAATAATGGGAATTGATGGGAAATGATGTAAATATATCACTAGCCACTTTAAACAATGCTACCTTATATAATGTTACTTACCCTACATTATTCATCTCATATGCATACGTATATACTGTACTCTATATCATCGACTGTATCCTTATGTAATACATGTATCACTAGCCACTTTAAACTATGCCACTTTGTTTACATACTCATCTCATTTGTACATACTGTACTCGATACCATCTACTGTATCTTGCCTATGCTGCTCTGTACCATCACTCATTCATATATCCTTATGTACATATTCTTTATCCCCTTACACTGTGTACAAGACAGTAGTTTTGGAATTGTTAGTTAGATTACTTGTTATTACTGCATTGTCGGAACTAGAAGCACAAGCATTTCGCTACACTCGCATTAACATCTGCTAACCATGTGTATGTGACAAATAAAATTTGATTTGATTTGATTTGATTTGCCAGGTAGTCCTGAGGCATGGTCCTAGGGCTCAGGCCCATGGCCAGATGACCACTGCTCAAGCAGCCGTTTCAGTTTCTCTCCCGTATATTGCGCAGCGACAGTTGGTTTCCTGAGGAACTATATACACTGAAACAAACGTTTGTAGACAAACTTGTACAAGCAGGCTCTTTGTGTAGCATTCTCTGAAGGTCTACCCTGGAGTTACTTACCAAGAAGACAGTGTATTTTTCTGAGTGGCCGAATTACAGTTTTTACTTAAATCTACTTCCAAATCTATGGCAAGACCTGAAAATGGTTGTCGAGCAATGATCAACAACCAATTTGACAGAGATTGAAGCATTTTGAAAAGTATAATGGGCAAATGTTGCACAATCCAGGTGTGGAAAGCACTTCTAGACTTACCAAAGAGACTCGCAGCTGTAATCACTGCCAAAGGTGCTTCTACAAAGTATTAATTCAGGGGTATGAATACTTATGCAAATGAGATATTTATGTATTTATTTTTCTATACATTTGGAAACATTTGTAATAACTTGTTTTCTTTTCACTTTGTCATTATGGGGTATTGTGTGTAGGTGGGTGAGACAAATATCTATTTAATCCATGTTTAATTCAGGCTCTAACACAACAGAATGTGGAATAAGTCAAGGGGTATAAAGGCACTGTATTATCATGTTTTCTAATTAAATGTGTGTGTGTGTGTGTGTGTGTGTGTGTGTGTGTGTGTGTGTGTGTGTGTGTGTGTGTGTGTGTGTGTGTGTGTGTAGGTGACCAATGGGCCTCCTGTCTTGAAAGTGTATAAGTTTGAGGGGCAGGTAACTGACGTGGAAGTGTGGGACAGCGTCCTCTCCCCAAGCTGGATAATGTCCTACATGTCTGGGTGGCAGTCCTACTGGTCCTACGCCCCTGGTAATGTGCTGACCTGGTCCAAGGCCATCTACTCTACCAATGGTGAGGTTCTCCTAGAGAGAAACACCTACAACTCTGACCATCAGCCTATCAGAGGCCAGCGCCAGCACCCAAGACCAATGAGAAAGAAGAAAATGAGGAAATGTGAATGGAAGAAGAGAGCGAGGGCAGAGCAGATAGCGAGAACACGGCCGTAGGGGAGAGTAGTGATTGCCACTAACCCTTACTAAGATGTACAGTATGTTCCATCTTCATGTATGACCCAGCAATGCTCCTTACTTGTGAATCACACTGGATGAATGTCTGCTCAAATTATGATTCTGTGATTTCCCATGTTTGCCCTGATGGTCCCCAGGGTCAAATGAAGTGCTACTCTGGCTGATGTTCAGGTCGTTTGCCCCTTGCGTCTTCCATGTCTGTCAGCTAAGTATCTCCGCTAGCCAAGTGTGGACGTGAGCTCACCTAGCTAGCTATGATAGTGCTAACCGTTAGAGCTGTGGCACCACCTCCTCCCTGACGGAAAACACATCACACTTTATGCTTAGCACATAAACTGCCAGGGAAATCTGACCCAGCAGGCAAAATGAAAACCAATGAAATCAGCAGTTCTCAGGCAGGCTAGAAGCACAATATTGTTACTGTTGCATCACATTGGATGACCACAAGTAACTTAAGTTACATACTGCAGCTTTAAATGATTGTTAAAGGATTTAGTGTTTTGTTAAATCATTTTAATGATTGCTAGATGATTTAAAAGATTGTTAAAATGAAGCACGTGGCAAATTAAAAGTCATTGGTGAGAAACGTGTGTGTTATATTTATTGCAATAGGCTTAACCTCTGTGAAACTGATATAATAGAAATTCATATGATTTATATCTTTAAGGTAATGGTAAGATCATGACTAAATGATTTATATGTTTAAGGTAATGTTAAGATAATGACTAAAAGTATTCCACCCTGTCACTGTATAATGTATGACATTTATTAGAATCCTAAAACTATAATCTGATAATGTGTGTAGTTTTAGTCAGAATTAGAACAAGGACCTTTTGTTCCTTTTTAGTATGAAAGCAGGGTACAAGTGTGAAACAAATGATAAGAGGAGCTATCGACAGACAAGTTGTATTACCGTGTTCCTTACAGGACATTCTGTCTCCGCCCGTGGAGGGGAGAAACTGTTAGGCTGGCAGAAAATTATGAAACACGTTACAGAATAAAGAAACAATGTATCTATGTAGTGGAAAAACACAGACTGTGTTTGTGTTTGTGTGCATTATAAACACTGTGTTTACATTTTTGATTTTAGAGCGCTCTCGTGAATAAACATTGACTCTTGTCTGTTTCATTCAACCAGAATCTTACAAACTCTGGGTTGCAGACTGAGTAGTTTAATTGAAGTTCAGTTTAAGAACATTGAGAACAAAATTCTAGTAACAAAAACTTGCCTTTTGGTAAGGTTAATACTAAAATGTTACCATGTCAAAACAGCTTTATCACTATTTAACATAACAATACTGTATGTTACGGAGCACTCAGCTGTCCTGACTTTAGGAGTAAGCTTGTTCCACCATTGGGATGCCAGAACAGAGAACAGCTTAGACTGGGCTGAGCAGGAGATGGGAGGGCCAAGAGAACACAGGTGGCAGAACGGAGTGCTTGGGTTGGGACCTGAGGTTTGAGCATAGCCTTTAGATAAAGAGTGTCAGTTCCCCTTGTAGTGACCGTTTCCTGTGTGAGAATAAGGTCATACCATAATGAATGAGCATGACCCAGCAGGAGCGAGAAAGACAGGGTGTTGTCCAGGGACATGCCAAGGTTCTTTGCACTCTGGGAGGGGGACACCGTGGAGTTGTCAAGTGTGATGGAGTGGTCTTGGAGTGGGCAGGCCTTCCACGGGAAGAAGAGCAGCTCCGTTTTATTGAGGTTGAGCTTGAGGTGGTGGGCCGACATCCAAGCTGAGATGTCTGCCAGAGGAGAGAGAGGCAGCTTTGGCAGAGCGGAGAGCCTATTTGACACAGAGGAGAGCGGTCTCAGTTGAATGAGCTTTCTTGAAGCCTGACTGGTTAAGTATATTGTTCTGAAAGAGATAGCGAGAGAGTTGGTCAGAGACAGCATGCTCAAGTGTTTTGGAAAGAAAAGAAAGAAGGGACACCGGTCTGTAGTTTTTAATGTCAGAGGGGTCGAGTGATGGTTTCTCGAGGAGGGGAGTGACTCTGGCCATGTTGAAGTTAGAGGGGACACAGCCAGTGGTCAGGGATGAGTTGATAAGGGAAGAGAGGAATGAGAGAAGGAAGGAGTAGATAGGAGGTTGTTGGTCTGCCAGATATCACTAGTCACATTATTTTATCTGGAAAGACAGGGGAGAAAGGAGTCAAGGCGTAGGGTAGTTTTGTATTAATGGGTTGGGTGGGCTCAGTAGGATGAGTGAATGAGGAGCAGCTGTTGTCAACCATTTTTTCAAAGTGGTTGACAAAGTCGTCCACAGAGAGGGAGGAGGGAAGGGGAGGAGGTGGAGGATTTAGGAGCGAGTAGAAAGTGGAGAAGTGTAACGATCTTCGTCTTCATCGGATGAGGAGTAGGAAGGATCAGACCAAAACGCAGCGTGGTAAGTGTCCATGATTATTTAGTATAACAGAACACGAAAATACAAAATAACAAAGTGAATGTAAGAAATGAACATCGAAACAGTCCTGAAAGGTGAAAACAGGAAACAACTACCCACAAACACCAGGTGGGAAAAGGCTACCTAAGTATGGTTCTCAATCAGAGACAACGATAGACAGCTGCCTCTGATTGGGAACCATACCAGGCCAAACACATAGAAAAACAACATAGAATGCCCACCCCAACGCACGCCCGACCAAACCAAAATAGAGACATAAAAAAGGAACTAAGGTCAGGGCGTGACAAGAAGAGTTTCCCAGGGTTGGCAGAAGCTTGAAATTTAGAGTGATAGGAAATGGCTTTAGCAGCAGATACAGAGGAAAAGAAGGTAGAGAGGAGTGAGTGAAAGGATGATAGGTCCTCCGGAAGTTTAGTTTTCCTCCATTTCCACAGCCATGTTCTGTTAGCACGCAGTGAGTCACTGAGCCATGGAGTGGGAGGGGAAGCTCGTGCCGGCAGGGAGGAACGGGAATGGTGAGAGTCAAAGGATGCAGAAGAGGCATAGGCAGGAGACAGGAGGGAGAAGGATTTAGCAGAAGAAGGAGAGGATAGGATAGAAGAGGAGAGAGTAGTGGGAGAGAGCGAAGATTGCGGACGTGCATGACCATCTGGGTAGGGTCTGAGTGGGTAGGATTGAAGGAGAGATGGCGAGAAATTAATCAAAGTAAGAATTAGAGACATGGAGGGGGGTTGCAGTTAGATGAGTAGGTGATGAGGTCAAGCGTGCCTGCCAAGTGAGTGGGAGGGGACTGGGAAAGGGTGAGGTCAAAAGAGAAAAGAAATGAAAAGAATGAGGTGGAAAGAAATGAATTCAAGTCAGTCATCGGGAGGTTAACTTCTTATGGTATAGGGGACGCTTGCGGCCCACTTGGCCAAAAGCCAGGGGAAATGCAACGCGGCAAATTCAAATAAAATGATATAAAAATCAAACTTTCATTAAATCACATGAAAGATAGTAAATTAAAGCTACACTCGTTGTGAATCCAGCCAACATGTCAGATTTTAAAAAGCCTTTTCGGCGAAAGCATAAGAAGCTATTATCTGGTGATAGCACAACAGTAAACAAAGAGAGTAGCATATTTCAACCCTGCAGGCACTACACAAAATGCAGAAATAAAATATAAAACATGCCTCACCTTTGACGAGCTTGTTTTGTTGGCACTCCAATATGTCCCATAAACATCATAATTGGTCCTTTTGTTCGATTAATTCCGTCCATATATATCCAAAATGTCCATTTATTTGGCGCGTTTGATCCAGAAAAACACAACAAAATATCTGAACAGATAGAGACCTCCAAAAAAAAGTCCTTGGGGGTTTTGCCTGCTACATAAGTTCTGTTATACTCACAGACATGATTCAAACAGTTTTAGAGACTTCAGAGTGTTTTCTATCCACATCTACTAATACTATGCAAATCTTATATTCTTGGCAAGAGTAGCAGGAAGTTGAAATTGGGCACGGTATTTATCCAAAAGTGAAAATGCTTCCCCCTATACCTTAACCTCTTGGATCTCTAGGGGCGCTATTTCATTTTTGGATAAAAAACGTTCCCGTTTTAAGCGCAATATTTTGTCACGAAAAGATGCTCGACTATGCATATTATTGACCGTTTTGGAAAGAAAACACTCTGAAGTTTCAGAATCTGCAAAGATATTGTCTGTAAGTGCCCCAGAACTCATTCTACAGGCGAAACCAAGATGATACGTCAACCAGGAAATGAGCAGAATCTCTGAAGCTCTGTTTTCCATTGTCTCCTTATATGGCTGTGATTGCGCAAGGAATGAGCCTACACTTTCTGTCGTTTCCCCAAGGTGTTTGCAGCATTGTGACGTATTTGTAGGCATATCATTGGAAGATTGACCATAAGAGACTACATTTTCCAAGTGTCCGCCTGGTGTCCCTGCGTCGAAATTGGAGCGCAAAGCCAGGTGCAATTATTTTTCCATTTGAGAGCAAGGAGAAACCAGGCTTCCACGAAGGATATATCATCGAAGAGATATGTGGAAAAACACCTTGAGGATTGATTCTAAACCACGTTTGCCATGTTTCAGTCGATATTATGGAGTTAATTTGGAAAAAAGTTCGCATTTTGAGGGCTGAATTTTCGTTTTTTTTGGTAGCCAAATGTGATGTACAAAACGGAGCTATTTCTAATACACAAAGAATCTTTTTGGAAAAACTGAGCATCTTGTCACGTTCTGACCTCTATTTCCGTTGTTTTGTATTTATTTAGTATGGTCAGAGCGTGAGTTGGGTGGGCAGTCTATGTTTGTTTTTCTATGTTTTGGGGCATTTCTATGTTTTCGGCCTAGTATGGTTCTCAATCAGAGGCAGGTGTCATTAGTTGTCTCTGATTGAGAATCATACTTAGGTAGCCTGGGTTTCACTGTGTGTTTGTGGGTGATTGTTCCTGTCACTGTGTTTGTTGTCACAGGATAGGCTGTATAGGTTTTCACGGTCCGTTTGTTGTTTTGTAGATTTGAGTTATTTCATGTATCGTTCAGTTTTCCATTAAAGAACATGAGTAACCACCACGCTGCTTTTTGGTCCGCTTCTCCTCCTACAGACGAACGTCGTTACAGAATCACCCACCACAACAGGACCAAGCGGCGTGGTAACGGGCAACAGCAACAGCAGCAGCAGGAGAAGGAACAGAGGCAGCAGGAACAGCAACAGCGAGATCAGGATTTTGGGACATGGGAGCAGAATCTGGACTACACAACTTTGGAGGAGATAGACAGGTGGGCGGTCGACCCAGGGAGAGTGCCGGAGCCCGCCTGGGATTCGATGGAACAGTGCGCGGAAGGTTACAGGAGAATGAGGTTGGCGAAGCAAGCACGGCGGCGCGGACGGAAGCCCGAGAGTCAGCCCCAAAAATTTCTTGGGGGGGGCACAGGGGGAGTGTGGCAGAGTCAGGAGTCAGACCTGAGCCAACTCCCCCCGTTTATCGTGAGGAGCCAAGGAGGAGCTCAGAACCAGAGCTGGTGTTGGAGGTGAGTGAAGCAGAGACGGTGAAGGAGTTAATGGGGAAATTGGAGGAGAGAGATATGAGGGAGTTGCTGGTTTGGTGCATGAGGCACGACATTCGCCCGACGGAGCGTGTCAGGGATTTAATGGCACCGGGCTCAGCTCTCCATACTCATCCTGAGGTGCGTGCGAGGGGTCTGGTGAAGACTGTGCCAGCCTCACGCACCAGGCCTCCTGTGCATCTCCCTAGCCTTGCACGTCCTGTGCCATCTCAGCACTACAGTGCTCCTAGCAGTGCTAACTGTGGCGGGCGTGGTGCTGGTCAGGCACCGTGTTATGCAGTTGTTCGCACGGTGTCCCCAGTACGCGTGCTTAGCCCGGTGCGCTACATCCCAGCTCCCCACATCTGCCGGGCTAGGGTGAAGATCCAGCCAGGGCGGATGGTGCCAGCCCTGCTCTCAAGATCTCCAGTACGCCTTCACGGTCCGGTCTATCCGTCACCACCTCCACGCACCAGCCCTCCGGTGGCAGCCCCCCGTACCAGGCTGTCTCTCCGGCCCATCCTTACAGGGGCTTCCTCCTCTCCAGCGCTGCCGGAGCCTCCCGCCTGTCCGGCGCCGCTGCCGGAGCCTCCCGCCTGTCCGGCGCCGCTGCCGGAGCCTCCCGCCTGTCCGGCGCCGCTGCCGGAGCCTCCCGCCTGTCCGGCACCTCTGCCGGAGCCTCCCGCCTGTCCGGCGCCTCTGCCGGAGCCTCCCGCCTGTCCGGAGCCTCCCGCCTGTCCGGCGCCGCTGCCGGAGCCTCCCGCCTGTCCGGCGCCGCTGCCGGAGCCTCCCGCCTGTCCGGCGCCGCTGCCGGAGCCTCCCGCCTGTCCGGCGCCGCTGCCGGAGCCTCCCGCCTGTCCGGCGCCGCTGCCGGAGTCTCCCGCCTCTCCGGCGCTGCCGGAGCCTCCCTCCTCTCCGGCGCTGTCGGAGTCTCCCGCCTCTCCGCCGCTACCAGGGCCTTCATCTTCTCCAGCGTTGCCGGAGCTTCCCGTCTGCCCAGCGCCATCTGAGCTTCCCGTCTGCCCAGCGCCATCTGAGCTTCCCGTCTGCCCAGCGCCGCCAGTGCCGCCCGTCTGCCAGCCGCCAGTGCCGCCCGTCTGCCAGGAGCCGCCAGTGCCGCCCGTCAGCCAGGGGCCGCCAGTGCCGCCAGTCAGCCAGGGGCCGCCAGTGCCGCCAGTCAGCCAGGGGCCGCCAGTGCCGCCAGTCAGCCAGGGGCCGCCAGTAAGCCAGGGGCCGCCAGTCAGCCAGGGGCCGCCAGTAAGCCAGGGGCCGCCAGTGCCGCCAGTAAGCCAGGGGCCGCCAGTAAGCCAGGGGCCGCCAGTGCCGCCAGTCAGCCAGGGGCCGCCCGAGCAGCTGCCCCTCTGTCCCGAGCTGCTATCGCCCCTCTGTCCCGAGCAGCTGCCCCTCTGTCCCGAGCAGCTGCTTCACCTCTGTCCCGAGCAGCTGCTTCACCTCTGTCCCGAGCTGCCCCTCTGTCCCAAGCAGTCCCTCTGTCCATTGGGGTCATTGAGAGGGGGGGCCATGGTGAGTAAGCCACGGAGGCGGACAATAAGGCGGACTAAGACAATGGTGAAGTGGGGTCCGCGTCCCGCGCCAGAGCCGCCACCGCGGACAGACTCCCACCCAGACCCTCCCCTATAGGTCAAGGTTTTGCGGCCGGAGTCCGCACCTTTGGGGGGGGGTACTGTCACGTTCTGACCTCTATTTCCGTTGTTTTGTATTTATTTAGTATGGTCAGAGCGTGAGTTGGGTGGGCAGTCTATGTTTGTTTTTCTATGTTTTGGGGCATTTCTATGTTTTCGGCCTAGTATGGTTCTCAATCAGAGGCAGGTGTCATTAGTTGTCTTTGATTGAGAATCATACTTAGGTAGCCTGGGTTTCACTGTGTGTTTGTGGGTGATTGTTCCTGTCACTGTGTTTGTTGTCACAGGATAGGCTGTATATGTTTTCACGGTCCGTTTGTTGTTTTGTAGATTTGAGTTATTTCATGTATCGTTCAGTTTTCCATTAAAGAACATGAGTAACCACCACGCTGCTTTTTGGTCCGCTTCTCCTCCTACAGACGAACGTCGTTACACATCTGCTATCTAACAGAGTCTCCTCATTGAAAACATCAGAAGTTCTTCAAAGGTAAGCTATTTTATTTGAAGGCTTTACTTGTTTTTGTGATAGTTGCCTGCTAAATGCTAATGCTAACGCTAAATGCTACGCTAGCTAGCTACTGTTACACAAATGATTGTTTTCCTATGGTTGAAAAGCATATTTTGAAAATCTGAGATAACAGTGTTGTTAACAAAAGGCTAAGCTTGAGAGATAGCATATTTATTTAATTTCATTTGCGATTTTCATGAATAGTTAACGTTGCGTTATGGTAATGAGCTTAGGTCTATAAATAGAATCCCGGATCCGGGTTTGGTCGTCGCAACAGGTTAAGAAGTTAAAGTTGCCCAGTATGATGAGTGGTGATCCATCATTGGGAAATTAGCTTCTCAAGGTGTCAAGCCATGAGGTTGAAGGAATTGTCCATAGAGCTCTGAGACAGAATTGTGTCGAGGCACAGGTCTGGGGAAGGGTACCAAAACATTTCTGCAGCATTGAAGGTCCCCAAGAACACAATGGCCTCCATCGTTCTTAAATGGAAGAATTTCGGAAGCACAATCGGGGGAGAAGGTCCATGGTCAGGGAGGTGACCAAAAACACGGTGGTCACTCTGACACAGCTCCAGAGTTCCTCTGGGGAGATGGAAGAACCATCAGCAGTGGCTTTGGGACAAGGCTTTGAATGTCCTTGCGTGGCCCAGCCAGAGCCCAGACTTGAACCCGTTCTAAAATCTCTGGAGAGACCTGAAAATAGCTGTGCACCGACACTCCCCATCCAAGCGTGTAGCATCATACCCAAGAAAACTTGATGTAATCGCTGCCAAAGTTGCTTCAACAAAGTACTGAGTAAAGGGTCTGAATACTTATGTAAATGTGATATTTCAGTTTCTAATTTTAATACATTTGCAACAAAAAAATCGAAAACCCTGTTTTTCCTTTGTCATTATGGGGTATTGTGTGTAGATTGATGAGCGGGGAAAAAAACGATTTAATCCAATTTAGAATAAGGCTGTGACGTAACAAAATACGGAAAAAGTCAAGAGGTCTGAATACTTTCCGTACATGATGAGATGAACTCAGCCTTAACGACCGCAGATCAGAAGGTCCAAACGCTGCCGGAGACTAGGAATTCCACATGGGTTGCGTGAGCAGGGCACACTAATATGTGTGTGCCTGTGTGCATGTGTGTGCGTGCCTGTGTGTGTACGTGGGTGAGTGTTTGTGTGTTCCTCCAACTGCCATATTCAAATTTAGATGAGAGGTTCTGTATTGCTGTGGCATTCACAATTCACAATCATCTGAACAGATCACACACTTTATATCAAAATGGAAATCAATTAGCATTCAATGCAATAACCCTAAAAACTGACGGCCTGTCACGTCCTGACCTTAGTTCCTTTTTTATGTCTCTATTTTGGTTTGGTCAGGGCATGAGTTGGGGTGGGCATTCTATGTTTTGTTCTGTGTGTTGTATTTCTATGTGTTTGGCCTGGTATGGTTCCCAATCAGAGGCAGCTGTCAACCGTTGTCTCTGATTGAGAACCATACTTAGGTAGCCTGTTCCCACCTGTGTTTGTGGGTAGTTGTTTTCTGTTTTGTGTGTCTTCACCTTACAGGACTGTTTCATGTCTTTCACTCACTTTGTTGTTTTTTTGTCATTCATAAAATTTACAATGAACACCTACCACGCTGCGTGTTGGTCCGATGATTCCTATTCCTCATCATCAGATGAAGAGGACAGCCGTTACACGGCCATAGAGACAAAAACATGTTAAACCATTAACACAACTTCCCAGTTGTTACATTTCCATGACAGTCCCATAATAACACATTATGTATTGTTTCTATGTATACCCTGGAGAACAGCAACAGCCCAGGCAGGCAGGAAGGTTTTGAGGTGTGTGTGACTTGAAAATGCATCTCTCCCTCCTGCTTGACATAATCATTCCAACGGGATAATAGCTACAAGTCTCAGGGAGTTTACTTGAGATGGGAGTATCTAGAGTTGACAATTGAGTTATGCCTTGGATGAGGTAATGTTTTTGTACTATGAAGTACCAGGAACGAGCTTAGAACCTTGTTTTAGAGACCAAACTGAGCGATAATTTATAGTGAATGTTATCTGGCTAAGGGTTACTCCTTTCTCAAGTAAAAGTCCCTTTGTGAAGAGTTCCTAAGATCTGTGGTTCGTCATGTAGGTTGAGAGGGGTGTATCTTGGCTATAAAAGATCTTTGTACTTTTCTGGTGGCACTTTTCAATGGTTCATTAGAGATAGTGCATCATTGAAAGTCAAAGGCTATTGCAAAGCTTAATTATGATTAAAGATGTAATTTATGTATAACTCTGACTGGTGTGTAGTTTGTAACTCTCCTTATTTGGTAAAGCAGAAAAATGACACCACACCATTCTCACTCTTAGGATTTCACTTCTCTAATACTCCTCACACTGTGTCTGGCTCGAGAAGATGATTTCCAATCTTCTTAATGCTCTCGTGCTGCTGTCGGCATTGGGCCAAACTGGGGCAAGATACCGAACAACATCATCGCCCTATACAGCCCCTTCAGGTACAGTATTCAAATATGCCCACACACCCCAGGTAGCACATTTGATTCCTTGGAAGTTGTGGGAACCTAGGTTTTTGGTTTCCCATTGGTTCTGAGAACGAAGCCATAAGTTTCCAAACCGTTACCTGTAAAATTAACATTCTGAGAACATTAGGGAACTTACATTTTTAGGTTGCAGGGAGGTTCAGAGGATGTTTTTCTATGTTTCCCTGAAAGTTTTCCTCTCAGGTTTTATTGACATTCTGATAATGAAAATTATTGGTTATTTGAAGGTAATTAAATAACGTTCTGAGAACATGTTCCAATAAGACTCAATAACTCTGTTAGCTTAGTTTACTCATTTCGAACTCCAAGCACAGATAGGACACATGGAAATGTATTTGCTTGGACATTAATCATGCAAACACATTTATTTTATATTGTTGCATGGCGTCAGTGAGATGCAAACCATGTTTAGTCTATTCAATCATACCGTATTTCAAAGGACTCATTAAGATCAGGTGTGGCCAATTAGTGGACGCGGCAAACACACCTGAATACACTTGCGACATTCTCAGGAAACTAGTCTAGAACCAAAAATATCTTATATTCTAAGACCATGTTCTTTGTATGTTTGGTGGGAAGTTGATGGAATATTATCCTAACCCTACACATGAATGTTTTTGCCACATTCCCATGAAACATGTCTAGAACATTAATATCTAATGTTTTGAGAACATGGTTGCCATGTTCTGTGTATGCTTGATGGGACGTTGATGGAATATTCTCCTAACCCACAGAAAACTAGACATTTCAATGTTCTTGCAATGTTCCCATGAAACGTGTCTAGAACATTAGTACCTTATGTTCTGAGAACATGGTAACCACGTTCTGGGTAGGTTATATTTGACATTACGGGAACAATATCTTAGAAACATAACATTTACATGAAAACATTAGTAAATGACCTAATGCGACTCTTAAGGGAACGTTCTCTAATGTTGTGGGAACGTTTGCTGGTATCTGGGCACTTGAATGCACACACCCACACACAAGACGTTAGGTCTGGGTTCTTTGAAGTGTTCAGTGACAAATTACTTTTATAGTAGTGCTATACATAATATTGGATTGATTGATGGATTGCTTGACGGATTGTTGATTGATTGATTCTATGCCCCCAGTTCCCACCACAGACCTGCGTGGTCAAATGTTTACAGTGTCGAACGACGGGGGATTTATCATGTACACAGACGCGGTCTCTCCCTACTCCTCTCCCTCTCCCACTGGCTACCCCACTTCTTCTCCCTCCTCTCCATACACCTCATATCCCTACACCACCCCCTCTCCCTCTCTCTCTGCTCTGACTGTGTGTCTGCGTTACATGGCCGAGGAGGGAAAAGACTTGACTCTCTTCAGCCTCGCTCAGGGGAGCTACTGGAACCTGTTACTGGAAAGGAACAGTGGGATGGACCGCCTCTCCACCAATTCCTCCTCTCAGTCCTTCCGCTCCTATAGGCTGTTATCAAAGTACATCACAGACATAGAGCACCGCCCTTGGACCAATCTGTGTGTTACTTGGGAAGCAGAGACGGGTGTGGCCCAGGTGTGGAGGGGCGGGACTGTCAGCGTTAGGAAGAGAGTGCTTGGACAGGTAAGAGGGGAGAGTGGGGAGACACCATAGAGGGGGAGACAGGGAAAGGAGAGTGGGGGAGGAAAGGGGAGAGAGAAGGTGATATACAGTGCCTTCAAAAGGTATTCACACCCTTGACTTTTTCCACATTTTGTTGAGTTACAAATTGGGATTAAAATGGATGTAATTGTCTTTTTTTTTTCAATGATGTAAACAAAATATGTCAAAGTGGAAGAAAAATTATTATATGTTTTGAAGATTAATGAATATCTTATCTTGATTAGATAAGTATTCAACCCCCTGAGTCAATACATGTTAGAATGACCTTTGGCAGCGATTACAGTTGTGAGTCTTTTTGGATAAATCTCTAAGAGTTTTGCACACCTGAATTGTACAATATTTGCCCATATTTCTTTTTTTAAATCTTCAAGATCTGTCAAGTTGGTTGTTGATCATTGCTAGACAGCCATTTTCAAGTCTTGTCATAGATTTTCAGGCTGATTTAAGTCAAAACTGTAACTAGGCCACTCAGAAACATTCAATGTAGTTATGGTAAGCAACTCCAGTGTATATTTGGCATTGAGTTTTAGGTTATTATCATGCTAAAAGGTGAATTTGTCTCTCAGTGTCTAATGGAAAGCAGATTGTACCAGGTTTCCTGCTAGGATTTTACCTGTGCTTAGCTCTTCCATTTATTTTTATCCCCCCCAAAAACTCCCTAGTCCTTGCCGATGACAAGCATACCCATAACATCATGCAGCCACCACCCAGCTTAAAATGTGATGTGATGTGTTGTTATGGATTTTCCCCAAACATAATGCTTGGTATTCAGGACAAATAGTATATTTCTTTGCCACATTTTTTGCGGTATTATTTTAGTGCCTCATTGCAAACAGGATGCATGTTTTGGAATAATTTATTTTCTGTAGACTTCCTTCAGATTCTGTACAGACTACAATGTTAATCCATCCTCAGTTTCTCCTATCACAGGCATTAAACTCTGAAACTGTTTTAAAGTCATGTTAACCAATCTCATCGCACACAGAGTCCATACAACTTATTATATGACTTGTTAAGCAAATGTTTACTCCCGAATGTATTTAGGCTTGCCATAACAAAGGGGTTGAATACTTGGATGATAGCGGGGTGACTTCAGGAAACAGCAGGAATCTATGCATAGATTATAAACAGAGAGTAGCAGCAGTGTAAAAGAGGGTTCTGGGTAGCCCATTGATTAGCTGTTCAGGAGTCTTACAGCTTGGGGGTAGAAGCTGTTAAGAAGCCTTTTGGACCTCGACTTGGTGCTCCGGTACCGTATACCGAATACAACAGGTGTAGTAGACCTTACAGTGAATCGTTTTCCCATCACTTCATTGCAAGACCGGAAACCCCATTGTAATTTGTTAATTCAAATAACTCAACCCCTGCATACAAATCACATTGGCTATTTGCAACCATTTTACATCTAAACTCATCAACACAAAATACAATTCTCAATACACCACACTTCTCCCCGGAAATTCTCACTTCCTCTGAAAACATCCTTGATGAACATCATGGGTTTTCCAAAACAGTTTCACTTATCAACTCATACACAACCTGTTTACAGATCCAATCGGTCCGGAGGCCTTCTGACCCTTTTTGGCCTCGCATGTCGCTCTGGGCCCTCAGGCTCAGGGCCTGGCGCAATCTGTGTCTCTGTATGCGTGACTGTCACAGTCATAGTTTCTAAGTCCCAATCAGAAATGTTCCACTTTGACACATTCAGGTCTTCTCTTTGATTGTGTTGCATCATCATTTGATCCACATGCTTCTTACACAATTTTCCCTCAGGCTGCACTACATGCAAGTACCGAGTTCCCTTTTTACAATCCCAGGTACCCATTTCTCTCTCCTCCCCGGTAATCTCGGAAAGCGCTGTTTGTTCAGACTGAAAAAAATGAATAGCTTGCTGAAAACCAAGCTGAAAACCTGGGTTTAACCAATGATAACCTTGTTCTAACCTGTCTTTTTAGGGACAACTCTGCTGGAGTTTTTCCAGTTGTGGCATGCGGAGTATTCCTGTAGGCAAACAGAAGGTTGTCCACACTATGCTGTACAGACCGTCCTGATCACTTGTCCTTCTCTAGTGCCTGTTTTAGATTCTGTACAAGTCGCTCTGCTGCCCCATTTGAAGCTGCATGGTAGGTACGGAGCCGACTCGATGTGTTTCACCCCATTCAACTGGAAGGATGTCTCCAACTTTTTTGACACCAGCTGCGGCCAATTGTCTGAAACCCACTCCTCAACTAAACCCGTAGGCTGAGAACATTCCCCGGAGTGTCTCTACCGTGGCTGTAGCATTACTCATACACTTTACTTCTGGCAAGCTTGAGTAGGCATCAGTAACTACTAAGAACCGGTGCTTTCCCTTTTGAGCAAAATCTATATGGATGCGCTGCCAGGGCCTCTCAGGCCATTTCCAAGGATGCACTGGTGCAAGGTTCGGCATATATCTATTAGACTGACACACCTGGCATCTCCTCACCATGTCTTCTGTCTGAGTCTAACCTGGGCCACCAAAAGTGGCTCCATATGCAAGAGCTTTCATTTTGACCATTCCCCAGTGGTTTTGATGTAGCTCCTTCTGTAGGTCCCTTTGTAGAGGGCACCACCGCTCTCACACCCCATAACACAGTCACTTTCTACAGTGAGCTCATCCCATTCTAACCCAATAAGGCTTTAGTTCAGGATCAGTAACATGGTTAGGCCACCCTGTAAGTGTGAAGTGCTTCACCTTAGCCAAACCCTTGTCCTTGGTAGTTTCCCTGGCTATGTCCTTAGTTAAAATGGGAAGTACATCTAAAAATGACACTCGATAGTTTGGATTGCTCTCTGCCCCGCTTCATGGGAATCCTAGATAACCCATCTGCATTAGCATGCCGCTGAGAGGACTTGTATTGTATAAAATACTGATATGCAACTAGTATTAACACCCACCTCTGGAGTCTGGCTGCTACTAGAGCTGGAACTCTTGTTTTTGGTCCTAGTATTTTCACAAGTCGCTGATGGTCTGTCAGCAATGTAAACTTACGACCATATAGGTAGTGATGGCATTTCATTACCCCAAATATGATCCCTAAGGCCTCCTTCTCTATTTGGGCATACTTGTATTTGGGTTGAGTTATTTGAATTAACAAATGACAATGGGGTTCCCATTCTCGCATTGAAGTGATTGGATTACGAGATGCAAGGACGGTAAAAGTTCAATGATGTATTAGAGAGTTGGGCTGAAGACACTGTAGAGAATAGTCGACTGTAATGTGCTGCGGAGAACATTAAATCAATCTGTTCCGTTTATTATAAGTGTGCCTCGGAATATTCAGTAAAATAACTAAAACATTAACAATTAACGCAATAATTTTAGTGAACAATTTAAAAACATCTGAATTCTGATTGGCACACACACACAATTGTCTTGTCTGAACACCGTCTATGGTACAGGGGAGTCAAGGGCTCACTCCTCCACAACCTCCTCTGCAACCCTCTCTGCAACCTGTAAAACAACCCCCCCCCCTCCCCAAGGTGCGGACTCCGGCCGCAAAACCTGAACCTATTGGGGAGGGTCTGGGTGGGCATCTGTCCGCGGTGGCGGTTCTGGTGCTGGACGTGGCCCCCACTTCACCATAGTCTTAGTCCGCCTCATTGTCTGCTTCCGTGGCCTCCTAACCACGGCGACCCTTCTAAATGAACCCACTGGACAGAGGGGCAGCTCGGGACAGAGGGGCAGCTCAGGACAGAGGGGCAGCTCGGGACAGAGGGGCAGCTCGGGACAGAGGGGCAGCTCGGGACAGAGGGGCGGGGGCTCTGGCGCCTCTGGGCTGAGGGGCTCTGGCGCCTCTGGGCTGAGGGGCTCTGGCTGCTCCATGCAGACTGGCAGCTCCATGCAGACTGGCTGCTCTGGCTGCTCCATGCAGACTGGCAGCTCTGGCTGCTCCATGCAGACTGGCAGCTCTGGCTGCTCCATGCAGACTGGCAGCTCCTTGCAGACTGGCAGCTCTGGCAGCTCCTTGCAGACCCTTGCAGACTGGCAGCTCCTTGCAGACCCTTGCAGACTGGCAGCTCCTTGCAGACTGGCAGCTCTGGCAGCGCTGGACAGGCGGGAGATTCCGGCAGCGCTGTAGAGGAGGAAGACTCCAGCAGCGCTGAACAGGCGGGAGACTCCAGCCGCGCTGGAGAGGAGGGAGACTCCGTCAGCGCTGGAGAGGCGGGAGACTCCGGCAGCGCTGGAGAGGCGGGAGACTCCGGCAGCGCTGGAGAGGCGGGAGACTCCGGCAGCGCTGGAGAGGCGGGAGACTCCGGCAGCGCTGGAGAGGCGGGAGCACCTGTAGGGATGAGACTGAGAGACAGCCTGGTGCGGGGGGCTGCCACCGGAGGGCTGGTGCGTGGAGGTGGTACCGGATAGACCGGACCGTGCAGGCGCACTGGAGCTCTTGAGCACCGAGCCTGCACAACCTTACCTGGTTGAATGCTCCCGGTCGCCCTGCCAGTGCGGCGAGGTGGAATAGCCCGCACTGGGCTATGCAGGCGAACCGGGGTCACCATGCGCAAGGCTGGTGCCATGTAAGCCGCCCCAAGGAGACGCACTGGAGACCAGATGCGTAGAGCCGGCTTCATGGCACTTGGCCCGATGCCCACTCTAGCCCGGCCGATACGCGGCGCTGGAATGTACCGCACCGGGCTATGCACCCGCACTGGGGACACCGTGCACTCCAAAGCATAACACGGTGCCTGCCCGGTCTCTCTAGCCCCCCGGTAAGCACAGGAAGTTGGCGCAGGTCTCCTACCTGGCTTCGCCACACTTCCTGTGTGCCCCCCCCAATACATTTTTGGGGCTGACTCTCGGGCTTCCATCCACGCCGCCGTGCTGCCTCCTCATACCAGCGCCTCTCCGCCTTCGCCGCCTCCAGCTCTTCTCTGGGGCGGCGATATTCTCCAGGCTGTGCCCAGGGTCCTTTTCCATCCAACTCATCCTCCCATGTCCAGTACTCCTCGCGCTGCTCCTGCTGCCGCTGCCTGTCCCCACGCCGCTTGGTCCTGTTGTGGTGGGTGATTCTGTAACGGTTTTCTTGTGTCGAAGAAGAGGCGGACCAAAACGCAGCATGGTTATTATTCATGGTTCTTTAATAAATAAACTATACATGAATAGACTAACAAAACCAAGAAATGTGGAAAAAAAAAAAAAAAAAACAGCCCTATCTGGTGCAAACACAGAGACAGGAACAATCACCCACAAACCCCAACACCAAACAGGCTACCTAAATATGGTTCCCAATCAGAGACAATGACTAACACCTGCCTCTGATTAAGAACCATATCAGGCCAAACACAGAAACAGACAAACTAGACACACAACATAGAATGCCCACTCAGATCACACCCTGACCAAACAAAACATAGAAACATACAAAGCAAACTATGGTCAGGGTGTGACAGTTCTCAATGAGTTAAATACTACTATCCGAGTTCTTAAGGATATTGTGTCTTTCCCAAAAGTTTAGCAATGTGCATTAGTAGTTCATTGGTATTTAACTTATGTTTAAAAAAAATTATATCTGTGCTTTGACCAGAAAAACCTGAAATAATATGCATTTGCTAGGTTTTAAATCCAAATGAAAAAACAAAACATGACTCAATCCAATGCTTTAATGAAGGGTGCCATTGGTGCACACTTAGGGAGGTAGAGCAGGGTTTCTCAAACTATGGGTCAGGACCCAAAGTGGGCCCTAGGTGTGTGAGAGGTGGGTCGCAAGTTAATACATTTAGAATCAAATATAATACTATTTCTTATTCATTTGGGTTGTTGGAGGACAGTGAATTCCTAATTTGGGTCTCGAGCTGAACCCCTGAGATAGAGAACCGGGACATAACACAAATCACGTCACATACACACAAAGGTGATGAGAGAGAGAATGCTGTATTGGTCAGAGAGCAGACTGGGAGCAGAACCTCAGCAGAAACCTGATGGGGAAAGACGGTCACCACCTGGGCCAAAGTATTGTCACTGCCTGTTGGAGTACTTTGTAAGAGACATTTTGGCAGTATGTGGTCGGGATTCAAGAACACTGCGCAGCTCAGAAAGCGCACTGAGAATGATTACTTCCGGTGTAGCAGTGACATTGGTTGTGATGGCAGTGGGTCAAATTCTGCAAATCAAAAGATGGAGGAGGAGGAAGCCTTAATCCTGCATCATCATAAGTCTCTGCACTCACGGTGATTAAGGCAGGGATGGCGTGCGCCTTGAAGAGAAACGTTGAAGGAATAAGAGGGAGAAAACAAACACAGGAAAAGTAGGCAGCTTGACCTGGACATCAAATATCTACCAATACTGGTGCCCTCCATGTTTAAAAGCAGTGAGGAGAGGAGTGACGTGAGAGCTCCCACTAGGATGGACTCAACGAAAAAATCTGAACGCTAAAACAAAACCCAAACTCTCGTTCCATGTCACACACACACCGAACGTGCAACCTAAGGATAGGATACACAGTACACACACCGAACGTGCAACCTAAGGATAGGATACACAGTACACACAGAAGGACCAAGGACAATATTAATCCTCCTCCAGACCCTGGCCCATGTCTCAATTTTATTTATCTGTTATTTTACCAGGTAAGTTGACTGAGAACACGTTCTCATTTGCAGCAACGACCTGGGGAATAGTTACAGGGTAGAGGGGGATGAATGAGCCAATTGTAAACTGGGGATTATTAGGTGACCGTGATGGTTTGAGAGCCAGATTGGGAATTTAGCCAGGAAAATCAGACCCCCAGAAATGTTTAGGCTCAACCATATATCTGTCAGAGCCCTTGATACCAGTAGACTCAGGTCCCTCTTAGACCCCATAAGTCAAACGCTCCTAACTCTAACTGAAAATACCCCCCATGTATCTAGTTTGATATGTGAAGATGGTCACTCAGTGGGATTTTATTTTAATCCTCAGTTGGACTGATCTTCCAAGAGTCCTTAAACATTCAAATACAATTCATAATACGATCACATTTTCACATATAACACACTTAATACACTAACATATTGTCACGCCCTGAACATAGAGAGCCATTGTTTCTCTATGGTGAAGTGGGTCAGAGCGTGACTGGGTGTGATCTAGTTTATTTATTTCTATGTGGTGTTATAAGTTTATTTTCTATGTTGGTGATTTGTATGATTCCCAATTAGAGGCAGCTGGTAATTGTTGTCTGTAATTGGAGATCATATTTAAGTAACTGTTTTTCCTCCACCTGTGTTTATGGGATATTGTTTTTGAGTTAGTGCACGTAGCATCGCTGTTGTCACGGTTCGTTGTTAGTTTGTTTTTGTCTTTGCTTAGTTTCACTTTGTAATAAATAATGTGGAACTCAACATCCGCTGCGCCTTGGTCTGACATTTATTCCAGCGAACGTGACACATACTGACCAGATAAATACTGTAACAGTCTAAACAGATTGATTCATCGACCACAGTCCAGCACAACTGTCCTATGTATTATATTTAAATGGTTTTAAAGTATTATTTGAATTTGTATATTGAAAGGTTTCTGGTTTGCTCAGTCAATTATTCAATGTATTTATTGCTCTAAATCGAAATGTTCTTTTGCCTATTTCTCTTTTCTGTCTGGATAACACAAATGGTGGACAGTCTATTACTAGTATTGACTGAATGACCGCCTCTTACCAACTGAATACTGTTGTGAATAGAGTTTGGCCGTTTTAAATGGTGTATGTTAGGAAATAAAATAAGTCTGTTTTTTCTCTCGATTAACTTGTTGATTGATGACCAACCAAGAGCATTGTGCATGACTACAACAGAAAAACCATATCTCCACAAATCACAATCCTTGCTGCTTTGTTCTGTGAAATCTGCAGCCTCCTAATTTCACTTGCTGAGCAGTGTACAAAAGAAAGGAAACGCTCAAGGAGTACATCACCTTTCTACAAGAAGAGGGATCTATTCTGGCTGCTCATAGGATTGTTGCTGCCTGCCTCTCAACCAAACCAATAGCAACGCTCTTGATAACCTTCAAACAGCTGGTGTTGTTGGGCACAGGAAGCAAGAGAAAGAACTGGAGACACACTGAGGAAGGCGCAAGCTGAACCATATCCTTGTAGTGTATTAAGACATTTTGCTACTAAGAATTTAAGAAAATAAACAAAGCTTTAACTGCAAATCATATCAAGTGAGTGCTGGTCCTTTCTTAATTTTTTATCTGAACAAGAAACCATTTGATAACCCCCTACAGTCGATTGACGCACTGCTGTTTCAATCTAAGTTAAATAACAAAAAAATCCCCATCAAAATCGGTCAGATTAAGCAAGAGATATGTTTTTTTATTGGCATTGGATGCGTCTCACAAAAACGATGGTATTATCCATTTTGCTCTACGGCCCCCACAAGTGTCACAGGAGTCGTCTGAAGGTAACAGGTACCAGTTTAATGGAAGTCTGAAGGTAGTTGTGCCTGCCCAAAAAAAAGGGGTTATACAGTGGGGCAAAAAAGTATTTAGTCAGCCACCAATTGTGCAAGTTCTCCCACTTAAAAAGATGAGAGAGGCCTGTAATTTTCATCATAGGTACACTTCAACTATGACAGACAAAATGAGAGAAAAAAAGTCCAGAAAATCACATTGTAGGATTTTTAATGAATTTATTTGCAAATTATGGTGGAAAATAAGTATTTTTTACCCCGGTAAACTCTTTGGAATTGTTACATGTTGCTTTTATATTTTGGTTCAGTGTAGTTGAGCAGAGCAAACATCCCAAGAGGCTAACGCTTTCATAACAAAACAGGAGTAGTGTGCGTTTTTTTTCTTCAACTTATCTAATTGTTCGCATGCCCCTACAACATGAAAGCACAGATGTGCAAATGTTTCAATGTTTAGCCTAATACACACCGAATAGTAGATGTACCGATATCAAATATTTTTTTATGTTTAGATTACAAACAAGAAACACTTTTCAATGAGAACAGAAATCCACTTTGGGTAATAAAAAAAATAAAAAAATAAAAAAACCTCCCTCTGGAAAAAGGGAAAAAATATATAGCTTTTAGCACCAAACATACTACATGTTAAGCCCGGTAAAAGGTATTATGACAATTACATTTCTCTGGAATACTTGAACGTTTCTAACATGTATATCTTCACACGTACATGAATGTGCCGGTGAAGCATAGGAAATAGATGGGTAAAGGTTATTGCTCTCAGAGAACAGGGGTACTTTATTAGTACTGCACAGCAATAAATGGCAGGACAACATACAGTAATGTACTGTGTATTTTTGCTTATGATTCCCCCACTTATTTTTCCAACTAAAGCACGTCACTAGCTGTAACGCTCAATGAGTGAATAGGTGTGGAGTCAGGCGCAGAGAGCAAAGGATGCCGGAAAAAACACGCTTTAATGTCCAAAAATTCACAGGAACAAAATAGTATACTCACCAACACAGGTGTAACTACAAAACAAAATAGTACCCTATTGTGAAATACTAGGACAGCGAGAAGGACAGCGAGAAACCCAACGAAAACACTAACCACTCTAACACATACAGATGAACAAGCCCGCACAAACAGAAGCGGGCTGAACGAATTTAAATAACCCCACCCTAACAACCAAACAAGGAACAGGTGAAACCAATTAGACAAAACCAAAATGAACACAGAACAAAGGATCGGTGGCAGCTAGTAGACCGGCGACGACGACCGCCGAGCGCCACCCGAACAAGAAGGGGAGTCACCTTCGGTACTATTCGTGACACTAGCTAAAGCCATGGCAGGCAACATATCTATTTTAACGTTACGCTGAAATAGTCGTGATTATTTTAAGGAGAACAAAAACTGCTTGCATTTGAACACCACTGCAGAAGCTTCGCTATTCGCCATCTTCCAAGTTGTTTTGTTGTTTACTTGAAGAGATCTAGCTAGCGATCAAAACTCACAGCCCCCCTCTTCCAATGCATTGTGGCTGTGAAATTCCCCAAAAGTGTGCAGTGAATTCTATATGAAAAGCCTAAATGAGTCCTGGCATTTAACAGTACTCAATTTTAGAAACGAACTGGAAATATTGTTCACATCACTGGTTATGGGACAACCTGCTGGAGGGATGCATTTTGATTTGGGGGTCACCAAAACGGAAAGAGAAATTATTATTTGTCCATCACTCATATCGATATCACGGCCAGTTTGCAAATCACAGAATCTGTGAATAATATGTACAGTATATCACTACATAATTAAGCAATACGTCCCGAGGAGGTGTGGTATATGGCCAATATACCACGGCTAAGGGCTGTTCTTATGCACGACGCAACTGCGGAGGTATATTGGCCATATATCACAAACCCCGAGGTGCCTTATTGCTATTATAAACTGGTTACCAATGTAATTAGAGCAGTAAATAGAAATGTGTTGTCATACCCATGGTATACTGTCAGATATACCACGGCTTTCAGCCAGTTAGCATTCAGGGCTCAAACCACCTAGTTTAAAATATAACAATATATTTCTGTGCTCCCCAGTCACATGGATTGGGAGGGCATTTTGGCGGGCCGTTCTCCTGAAGTAGTCTTGACACAGTCACTGGCGTAACGCAGTTTCTCTGGACCCCCGCAAGCACCATGGTGCTGAAATTGCGACATGTCTATGATGCCGAATGCCTATCGAATCGATGATAGGCTTTCTGTGGTGCCACGGTCAAGCTTTGCTTTAGCTTATGGATAAATGTTTATTGGTAGGCCTGTTTGATCATGTTAAGCATAACATTTCACGAAGCTATACACGGTGTCGCAATGCTGCCATTGTTCAGTAATTAAAGTTGGAAATTTCAACATTGATAATTGTAAAATAAATGTTCAATGCAACAGCATACTAAACAGCTATCAAATGATTTATTTTTGAATATACAATTGCCCTGAATAGGCTATCTGAACCTGCATGACATGAGTCGTCCTCGCACTCTCCCCTAGCACGGAAAGAAAACAGAGTAAAACCAGACTATTAATGCCAAATTATACAGTCAGTCCACCCTCAAAACACTATGCAGAGTGTACTATCTGGAACTACAGTGCATTCTGAAAGTATTCAGACCCCTTCACTTTTTGCACATTTTGTTACGTTTCAGCCTTATTCTAAAATTGATTAAATAGTTGTTTTCCCCCTCATCAATCTACACACAATATCCCATAATGACAAAGCAAAAATAGGTTTAGACGTTTTTGCAAATTTATAAAAAAAAAATTGAAAGATACATTTACATAAGTATTCAGACCCTTTGCTCAGTACTTTGTTGAAGCTCCTTTGGCAGTGATTACAGCCTTGTTTGTTCATGGGTATGACGCTACAAGTTTGGCACACCTGTATTTGGGGAGTTTCTCACATTCTTCTCTGCAGTTCCTCTCAAGCCACGGATGGGGAGTGTTGCTGCACAGCTATTTTCAGGTCTCTGCAGAGATGTTCGATCGGGTTCAAATCCGGGCTCTGAATGGGCCACTCAAGGACATTCAGAAACTTGTCCCGAAATCACTCCTGCGTTGTCTTGGCTGTGTGCTTAGAGTCATTGTCCTGTTGGAAGGTGAACCTTCACCCCAGTCTGAGGTCTTGAGCCCTCTGAAGCAGATTTTCATCAAGGATCTCTCTGTACTTTGCTCCGTTCATCTTTCCCTCAACCCTGACTAGTCTCCCAGTCCCTGCCGCAGAAAAACATCCCCACAGCATGACTCTGCCACCACCATGCTTCACCGTAGGGATAGTACCAGGTTTCCTCCAGATGTGACGCTTGGCATTCAATCCAAGAATCTTGTTTCTCATGGTCTGAGAGACCTTTAGGTGCCTTTTGGCAAACTCCAAGAGGGCTGTCATGTACATTTTACTGAGGAGTGGCTTCCGTCTGGCCACTCTACCATAAAGGCCTGATTGGTGGAATGCTGTAGAGATGGTTGTCCTTCTGGAAGGTTCTCCCATCTCCACAGAGGAACTCTGGAACTCTGTCAGAGTGACCATTGGTTTCTTGGTCACCTCGCTGACCATGGCAATTCTCCCCCGATTGCTCAGTTTGGCCGGGCGGCTAGCTCTAGGAAGAGTGTTGGTGCTTCCAAACTTCTTCTTTTTAAGACTGATGACGGCCACTGTGTCTTTGGGGAACTTCAATGCTGCAGACATTTTTTGGTACACTTCCCCAGATCTGTGCCACGACACAATCCTGTCTCGGAACTCTACGAACATTTCCTTTAATCTCATGGCTTGGTATTTGCTCTGACATGCACTGTCAACTGTGGGACCTTATATAGAAGGTTGTGTGTCTTTCCAAATCATGTCCAATCAATTTAATTTAACACAGGTGGACTCCAATCAAGTTGTAGAAACATCTCAAGGGCGATCAATGGAAACAGGATGGGTCTGAAAACTTATGTAAATATGGAATTGTTTTATTATGTTTGAAAATACATTTGATAACATGCTTGTGGAGCCCTTGTGGAGCCCTTGTGGAGTTCTTCAGTTATTATGTTACTTGTAATATTGTTTTATTGCTATGCTGATATTTTCTTCTAACTACTAATAATAACTCTTCATTCTGTACTTTCAGAAACCATATTGAACATAACTTGTCAACATCATGAGTGGAAATGGACATCGTTCATGCCAAATATTGAGGACAGCTTTTGTTTGCTAGCAACATACTGTTTGGAGAGGGAGTAGGGAGGATGAGGGAGTAGGGAGGATGAGGGAGTGAAGAGGAGGATGAGGGAGTAGGGAGGATGAGGGAGTAGGGAGGATGAGGGAGTAGGGAGGATGAGGGAGTAGGGAGGATGAGGGAGTAGGGAGGATGAGGGAGTGAAGAGGAGGATGAGGGAGTAGGGAGGATGAGGGAGTGAAGAGGAGGATGAGGGAGTAGGGAGGATGAGGGAGTAGGGAGGATGAGGGAGTGAAGAGGAGGATGAGGGAGTAGGGAGGATGAGGGAGTAGGGAGGATGAGGGAGTAGGGAGGATGAGGGAGTAGGGAGGATGAGGGAGTGAAGAGGAGGATGAGGGAGTAGGGAGGATGAGGGAGTGAAGAGGAGGATGAGGGAGTAGGGAGGATGAGGGAGTGAAGAGGAGGATGAGGGAGTAGGGAGGATGAGGGAGTGAAGAGGAGGATGAGGGAGTAGGGAGGATGAGGGAGTAGGGAGGATGAGGGAGTAGGGAGGATGAGGGAGTGAAGAGGAGGATGAGGGAGTAGGGAGGATGAGGGAGTAGGGAGGATGAGGGAGTAGGGAGGATGAGGGAGTAGGGAGGATGAGGGAGTGAAGAGGGAGGATGAGGGAGTAGGGAGGGAGGATGAAGAGGAGGAGGGAGGATGAGGGAGTAGGGAGGATGAGGGAGTGAAGAGGAGGATGAGGGAGATGAAGAGGAGGATGAGGGAGTAGGGAGGATGAGGGAGTGAAGAGGAGGATGAGGGAGTAGGGAGGGAGGATGAGGGAGTGAAGAGGAGGATGAGGGAGTAGGGAGGATGAGGGAGGATGAGGGAGTAGGGAGGATGAGGGAGTGAAGAGGAGGATGAGGGAGTAGGGAGGATGAGGGAGTGAGGGAGGATGAGGGAGTAGGGAGGATGAGGGAGAGGAGGATGAGGGAGTGAAGGGAGGATGAGGGAGTGAAGAGGAGGATGAGGGAGTAGGGAGGATGAGGGAGTGAAGAGGAGGATGAGGGAGTAGGGAGGATGAGGGAGTGAAGAGGAGGATGAGGGAGTAGGGAGGATGAGGGAGTGAAGAGGAGGATGAGGGAGTAGGGAGGATGAGGGAGTGAAGAGGAGGATGAGGGAGTAGGGAGGATGAGGGAGTGAAGAGGAGGATGAGGGAGTAGGGAGGATGAGGGAGTGAAGAGGAGGATGAGGGAGTAGGGAGGATGAGGGAGTGAAGAGGATGATGAGGGAGCGGGAAGGTGAGTGAGATATTGTCGATTATTATTATGGAACTATATTATGGAATGCATTATGCATTATGGAACTATATTTGACTTGTATGTGAACTGTATGTCCAATTACAAAAAAACCTTGTTCAGGAATCATCTTACCTGTTAGGTGGCGGTGAACTATGTGGCCATTGAGGACAGCGGTGTCGATCAGATGGAAAAATACATTATTATACCACTTGGTGGTTTTCCGAGCGCTAGCCACAAAGCTGTTTATCATATCCACCTTAGCCACTGCCCCCATTTTGCAATTATAGTCAAGCACAAAGTCTGGTTTGATCTTTCTCTCTACCGTCAGGTGGTCCACCTTCCCTGTGGCTCTCTCTTCTCCTGTAGCTCCAAGGCACAGCGATTGGTCTCCTCCACTATGTTTCCCACCAGCTCCCCTGTCAGAAACAGCTTGAAGCACTCTGCCTCAGAGGGATATGGCAAGGGGCTTTGCACTCCAGACTGGGGCTCATCAAAGCCAACAGCAGGGCCAGGAGGGGTGAAATGGCTGGAGGCCTTCCAGCTACAACACACCTCCTGTGTTTCACACCACTGTTGGTGTGCCTCCATCACCACCAGCATCTTCAGAGGGACCTAGGACTTTGTCTGTGGGCAAGGGGTCCTCAGCTTAAGGGTTCTCAATGGCCACAAGGTTGGGGGGCAGCTCCTCACTGTCACTGTCAGATTCCTCACTGTCATACTCAGAATCATTGTCAGAATTTACAAAAATCTCCAGAATTTCCGCATTTGTGAGTTGCCTCATTTTGAAAAACATTACCAATGTTACAACTTAGCCCACTAGCTAAGCTACATACATAAACAACAACACTGAATGGCTACAAGTGAGTGTCAGGGGTGACACGATTGGCTGCCGGCGTGGTGATACTGATGATTTGTCTCCACAGGTGGATTGTCCACATGGCAGGTTAGGAGAACTAACACAGCAGAATAGGTGAACTAAAGTAGGAGGTGAAGAGAATGAGGTTAAGGTTAGGAAAAGGGTTAGGCTTAGCTACAATGCTACAGTTGTCAACAACTGCTATCCCCGACAAGACCACTAGATAGAACTGTTATAGGCCTAGCTACTCCATGTGGCCAAAACAGTAAAAACGTAAACAAACCTTCTGTGGCGACAAATGATCAGTATCATAACACCGGCACGGGCTACTTGTATCAATAAGTCACTATCAGAGAATGGCTTGGTGTTCATTTCTTTACTTACCGTTAATTTGTACGTTTTCAAGTACTGGTAGCAAATTATGCATTCCGATTATTGCATAGATTGTAATGGACACAACTTATGTGTGTAAAATACTTTTTGGAAACTTGTACTGATTATGATGAGCAATTTTTTGTTTATTTGACCTTTATTTAATTAGACAAGTCAGTTAAGAACAAATTCGTATTTACAATGACGGCCTACACCAGCCAAACCCTAACCCGGAGGACGCTGGGCCAATTGTGTGCCGCCATATGGGATTCCCAATCACGGCTGGTTGTGATACTGCCTGGAATCAAACCAGGGTCTGTAGTGACGCCTCTAGCACTAAATGCAGTGCCTTAGACTGCTGCGCCACTCGGTAGCCCTAATGCTAAGCTATTTGCCGGTTATGTGTGGAGCCATGATTGTTGACACCATTCAAAGCATTCTGGGTGTCAGGTAAACATGTTCAGAGAAAATATGTCATAACAAAACGAGTTGAAGGGATGGTTCACTTATCTTTTGAGTAAACTTCCAGAAGTGAATGCTGGTAGACGACACACCCCCCTCGCCTTCGACAACAACCCTTTGCATACAGCAAACAGACCCAACTCATCTTGTCACCTCTTCTTATCTTTGATTGATGAGGAAAAAACAAACCATGGTGGCACAAACACAAACTACCCACCATTGGATTACTTTAAGACTTTAAGAAACTCAATTATTTTAAATGACTGGTGAGCTCACACGTGATGTGACGAGTTGTAAATAGTAATTACCATTATCCAATTCATATTATGGTTTCTGTCAGCCGAGAGCTGGTAATGGCTGGCTAAATATTACCGGTTTGTGTTGGGTCAATCTTTCCTCAGTTAGCGCTAGGACTAAGGTAGCATACATTTTCTGGTTTGGATAAGAATTGTGTTATGATGTTGCTACTTCTGTGAATGTCTGAACATTGCATCCAAAAATAAACTGCTCACATTGAGCACATAAAGTTGTAAAGACTGTGTGGCCAGCTCAAACAATGACTGTTGCGTCAATCGTAACTAGGACGTTCTAAAGAAGTGTTCTAATTATACCAGTTTGAGCGTACACTGCAGGGACCACTGTAGAACGATCACACCTGTGTGCTTGTAGGTGTTTGTTATTAAGGATGATGTGATGGGTGCAGACTGGGCTGTAAGCTGTGGTCCCGTGCAGTCCAGACTAGAGGTCGACCGATTATGATTTTTCAATGCCGATACCGATTAATCGGCAGATTTTTATTTATTTATTTGTAACAATGACAATTACAATAATACTGAATGAACACTTATTTTAACTTAATTTAATACATTAATAAAATCAATTTAACCTCAAATAAATAACGTTGGTTAAATAATGCATAAACAAAGTGTTGGAGAAGAAAGTAAAAGTGCAATATGTGCCATTGCTCAGAACATGAGGACATACAGTGCTTTGCGAAAAGTATTTGGCCCCCTTGAACTTTGCGACCTTTTGCCACATTTCAGGCTCAATTTTTCAGTTTTTGATTTGTTAAAAGAGTTTGAAATATCCAATAAATGTCGTTCCACTTCATGATTGTGTCCCACTTGTTGTTGATTCTTCACAAAAAAATACAGTTTTATATCTTTATGTTTGAAGCCTGAAATGTGGCAAAAGGTCGCAAAGTTCAAAGGGGCCGAATACTTTCGCAAGGCACTGTATGAAAGCTGGGGGATCTTTTTAACACGAGACTTCAATATTCCAAGGTAAGAGGTTTTAGGTTGTAGTTACTTTAGGAATTATAGGACAATTTCTCTCTATACGATTTGTATTTCAAATCAAATCAAATTTTATTTGTCACATACACATGGTTAGCAGATGTTAATGCGAGTGTAGCGAAATGCTTGTGCTTCTAGTTCCGACAATGCAGTAATAACCAACGAGTAATCTAGCTAACAATTCCAAAACTACTACCCTATACACACACCTCGCCTTCTGGATGATAGCGGGGTGAACAGGCAGTGGCTCGGGTGGTTGTTGTCCTTGATGATCTTTATGGCCTTCCTGTGACATCGGGTGGTGTAGGTGTCCTGGAGGGCAGGTAGTTTGCCCCCGGTGATGCGTTGTGCAGACCTCACTACCCTCTGGAGAGCCTTACGGTTGTGGGCGGAGCAGTTGCCGTACCAGGCAGTGATACAGCCCGACAGGATGCTCTCGATTGTGCATCTGTAGAAATATGTGAGTGCTTCTGGTGAGAAGCCTAAATTCTTCAGCCTCCTGAGGTTGAAGAGGCGCTGTTGCGCCTTCTTCACGATGCTGTCTGTGTGGGTGGACCAATTCAGTTTGTCTGTGATGTGTACGCCGAGGAACTTAAAACTTACTACCCTCTCCACTACTGTTCCATCGATGTGGATAGGGGGGTGTTCCCTCTGCTGTTTCCTGAAGTCCACAATCATCTCCTTAGTTTTGTTGACGTTGAGTGTGAGGTTATTTTCCTGACACCACACTCCGAGGGCCCTCACCTCCTCCCTGTAGGCCGTCTCGTCGTTGTTGGTAATCAAGCCTACCACTGTTGTGTCGTCCGCAAACTTGATGGTTGAGTTGGAGGCGTGCGTGGCCACGCAGTCGTGGGTGAACAGGGAGTACAGGAGAGGGCTCAGAACACACCCTTGTGGGGCCCCAGTGTTGAGGATCAGCGGGGTGGAGATGTTGTTACCTACCCTCACCACCTGGGGGCGGCCTGTCAGAAAGTCCAGTACCCATTTGCACAGGGCGGGGTCGAGACCCAGGGACTCGAGCTTGATGACGAGCTTGGAGGGTACTATGGTGTTGAATGCCGAGCTGTAGTCGATGAACAGCATTCTCACATAGGTATTCCTCTTGTCCAGATGGGTTAGGGCAGTGTGCAGTGTGGTTGAGATTGCATCGTCTGTGGACCTATTTGGGCGGTAAGCAAATTGGAGTGGGTCTAGGGTGTCAGGTAGGGTGGAGGTGATATTGTCCTTGACTAGTCTCTCAAAGCACTTCATGATGACGGAAGTGAGTGCTAAGGGGCGGTAGTCGTTTAGCTCAGTTACCTTAGCTTTCTTGGGAACAGGAACAATGGTGGCCCTCTTGAAGCATGTGGGAACAGCAGACTGGGATAGGGATCGATTGAATATGTCCGTAAACACACCAGCCAGCTGGTCTGCGCATGCTCTGAGGGCGCGGCTGGGGATGCCGTCTGGGCCTGCAGCCTTGCGAGGGTTAACACGTTTAAATGTTTTACTCACCTCGGCTGCAGTGAAGGAGAGTCCGCATGTTTTGGTTGCGGGCTGTGTCAGTGGCACTGTATTGTCCTCAAAGCGGGCAAAAAAGTTATTTAGTCTGCCTGGGAGCAAGGCATCCTGGTCTGTGACTGGGCTGGTTTTCTTTTTGTAATCCGTGATTGACTGTTGACCCTGCCACATACCTCGTGTCTGAGCCGTTGAATTGCGACTCTACTTTGTCTCTATACTGACGCTTAGCTTGTTTGATTGCCTTGCGGAGGGAATAGCTACACTGTTTGTATTCGGTCATGTTTCCGGTCACCTTGCCCTGATTAAAAGCAGTGGTTCGCGCTTTCAGTTTCACGCGAATGCTGCCATCAATCCACGGTTTCTGGTTTGGGAATGTTTTAATCGTTGCTATGGGAACAACATCTTCAACGCACGTTCTAATGAACTCGCTCACCGAATCAGCGTATTCGTCAATGTTGTTGTCTGACGCAATACGAAACATATCCCAGTCCACGTGATGGAAGCAGTCTTGGAGCGTGGAATCAGATTGGTCGGACCAGCGTTGAACAGACCTCAGCGTGGGAGCTTCTTGTTTTAGCTTCTGTCTGTAGGCAGGGAGCAAAAAAATTGAGTCGTGGTCAGCTTTTCCGAAAGGAGTGCGGGGAAGGGCCTTATATGCATCGCGGAAGTTAGAATAGCAATGATCCAAGGTTTTACCAGCCCTGGTTGCGCAATCGATATGCTGATACAATTTAGGGAGTCTTGTTTTCAGATTAGCCTTGTTATACCTTTGACTATTGGATGTTCTTATAGGCACTATAATATTGCCAGTGTAACAGTATAGCTTCCGTCCCTCTCCTCGCCCCTACCTGGGCTTGAACCAGGAACACATCGACAACAGCCACCCTCAAAGCATCGTTACCCATCACTCCACAAAAGCCGCGGCCCTTGCAGAGCAAGGGGAACAACTACTTCAAGGTCTCAGAGAGAGTGACATCACCGATTGAAACGCTATTAGCTAGCCATTTCACATTGGTACCACCAGCCTAATCTCGGGAGTTGATAGGCTTGAAGTCATTAACAGCTCAATGCTTGAAGCACAGCGAAGAGCTGCTGGCAAATTCACGAAAGTGCTGTTTGAATGAATGCTTACGAGCCTGCTGCTGCCTACCACCGCTCAATCAGACTGCTCTATCAAATATCAAATCTTATACTTAATTATAACATAATAACACACATAAATACGAGCCTTAGGTCATTAATATGGTCAACTCCGGAAACTATAATTTCGAAAACAAAACGTTTATTCTTTCAGTGAAATACGGAACCATTCCGTATTTTATCTCCCTAAGTCTAAATATTGCTGTTACATTATGTACAATTCTGGCAAATTAATTACGGTCTTTGTTAGGAATAAATGGTCTTCACACAGTTCGCAAGGAGCCAGGCGGCCCAAACTGCTGCATATACCTTGGCTGCTTGCACGGATCGCAAGAGAAGTGGCACAATTTCCCTAATTAAAAGAAATTCATGTTAGCATGCAATATTAACTTAATATGCAGGTTTAAAAATATATACTTGCATATTGATTTTAAAGAAAGGCATTGATGTTTATGGTTAGGTACACATTGGTGCAACAACAGTGCTTTTTCGCGAATGCGCTTGTTAAATCATCACCTGTTTGGCGAAGTAGGCTGTGATTTGATGAGAAATTAACAGGCACCGCATTGATTATATGCAACGCAGGACATGCTAGATAACTACACATGGTTGATGATATTACTAGTTTAACTAGTGATTATGTTAAGATTGATTGTTTTTTATAAGATAAGTTTAATGCTAGCTAGCAACTTACCTTGGCTTCATGCTGCACTCGCGTAACAGGTAGTCAGCCTGCCACGCAGTCTCCTCGTGGAGTGCAATCGGCCACAATCGGTGTCCAAAAAGGCAGATTACGGATTGTTATGAAAACTTGAAATCGGCCATTCCGATTAAACGGTCGACCTCTAGTCCAGACCCAAGGTGTTGGTAGAGTGTCGGTCTATGATTCACTCCAAACTGTCAATGGATAAATCATTCATCCAAATTGCGTCAATATTGCAAGAAGTTATTGTCATATCACATTACCATATCTACTCTAGCTGCTTTATTCATGAAGATAAAACTTTCTGGAACTAGCTAGCAAGCCAAATTGCTAGGTAGTTAGTTAACTTGCTAGCTAGTTAGCTTATAGAAAACGTTAGCTGTCACCTTGAGGTTTTAAAACACTAGCTAGGCTACAAGCTAGCTTTTACTTCCTATCAAGCCTAGTTAGGTAGCTAGCCCTACTGGTATGGGCCAAATTACCTAAAGTTCTTGATTGTAGTTACTAAGATAAATGCAACATATCAGAAATGAGAAATTATATGGCTTTAATTAACCCTAGATCACCCGTACGTCAATCAAATTTACATAATAAAAAATCCCCATTGGCCTCCTGAGTGGCACAGCAGTCTAAGGCACCGCATCGCAGTGCTAGAGGCGTCACTACAGACCCAGGTTCGATCCCGGGCTGTATCACAACCGGGCGTGATCGGGAGTCCCATCGGGCAGCTCACAATTGGCCCAGCGTCGTCCGGGTACGGGAGGGTTTGGCCAGGAGGGCTTTACTTGGCTCATCACGCTCTAGGGACTCCTTGTGGCGGGCAGGGCGCCTGCAGGCTGACCTCGGTAGTCAGGTGAATGGCGTTTCCTCCGACACATTTGTGAGGCTGGCCTCCGGGTTAAGTGGGCGGGTGTTAAGAAGCGTGGTTTGGCGGGTCATGTTTCGGTGGATGCATGACTCAACCTTCACCTGCCCATTGTGGAGTTGCAGCGATGAGACAAGAAAAAGTTGGTAAAATACCAAAATATAAAACATTTTTTGATAATAAACAATAATCCCCACCAAAACCAGTCTGTTTAAGATAGAGATACAGTATCTGTTTTTTGTATGGGCTCAAATTACCGTATCGGCCTATGTTGGCCTTCTACATCTGTGGTGGAAAGTGGCTTAGCTACAGTGCTGTTTGTCAGACCAGGAGATATCCAGAAATTTGCTCTTCACACAAAAACGTCGGTCCGAGCTAATATGACAACTCCATGGAAATATGAGGCTCTCACGAACAAGTTGGTGTTCTCTGTTTTGTTCTACAACCCTCACAAGTGTCACGTGAATCGTCTGAAGGCGGTACCACCGATGTGCCAACTTCCATCTGTAGCGTCCGAACCATTTGGGCTACGAACTAATAAGACTTTTTTTTGGCCCCCCTTGAAAACTTTCTTCCTTATTATTTATTTTTGGACGGTCTCTTTTGATATTTATGGACGTGTTATTCAATGCGTTTCTATGGCCTATAGCAGTAAAGGACAAATTAAATATTCTATCAAATAAATGCTTAGACTTTTAGAGGTTAATATTTGTCAAATTATTGAGCATGTGCTGAAAACTTGTCCTTATTTTCAGCATATTAAAAAGCATATCAAAATCCGGATTTGGACCTCAGCCAAGAGATACATTGTCACACCCTGATCTGGTTCACCTGTCCTTGTGATTGTCTCCATCCCTCCCCGGTGTATTTATCCCTGTGTTTCCTGTCTCTCTGTGCCAGTTTGTCTTGTTTGCCAATTCAACCAGTGGTTTTTCCTTGCTCCAATTTGTCCCAGTCTCTGTTTGTTTCTAGTCCTCTTGGTTTTGAACCTTGCCTGTCCTGACTCTGAACCCGCCTGCCTGTTCTGACTACCAGCCTGCCCATCCCCTTGAACTGTTTTGGACTCGGATCTGGCTTCTGACCCCTGCCTGGCCTGACCTCGAAACTGCATATTGTCTGGTACTGTTTGGACTCTGACCTGGTTTATGAACTCTCGCCTGTCCCCGACACGCCTTTGCCTACTCCCTTTGTTATAATAAAAATCGGAGCTCTACCATCTGCCTCCTGTGTCTGCAATTGGGTCTCGCCTTGTGCCCTTATATACATATCTGGACTCAATATAACTTCCTATCTTGAATGTGCTGAGAAAACACAGATATAAAATATATACAGTCAGTATTTTTCAACATTAGAGAAAATAGGATGTCACATATCTCAGGATATCATGAGTCCATATCCGGCCACAGGAAATGTCCATATTCGGAGTAATCCCAATATCATATATGTCTAAAAGACTCATCTGGATTCAGGATATGGTGCATATCCACAAAACTCCAAACATGAAAAGATACAGTGCCTTGCAAAAGTATTCGGCCCCCTTGAACTTTGCGACCTTTTGCCACATTTCAGGCTTCAAACATAAAGATATAAAACTGTATTTTTTTGTGAAGAATCAACAACAAGTGGGACACAATGATGAAGTGGAATGACATTTATTGGATATTTCAAACTTTTTTAACAAATCAAAAACTGAAAAATTGGGCGTGCAAAATTATTCAGCCCCTTTACTTTCAGTGCAGCAAACTCTCTCCAGAAGTTCAGTGAGGATCTCTGAATGATCCAATGTTGACCTAAATGACTAATGATGATAAATACAATCCACCTGTGTGTAATCAAGTCTCCGTATAAATGCACCTGCACTGTGATAGTCTCAGAGGTCCGTTAAAAGCGCAGAGAGCATCATGAAGAACAAGGAACACACCAGGCAGGTCCGAGATACTGTTGTGAAGAAGTTTAAAGCCGGATTTGGATACAAAAAGATTTCCCAAGCTTTAAACATCCCAAGGAGCACTGTGCAAGCGATAATATTGAAATGGAAGGAGTATCAGACCACTGCAAATCTACCAAGACCTGGCCGTCCCTCTAAACTTTCAGCTCATACAAGGACTGATCAGAGATGCAGCCAAGAGGCCCATGATCACTCTGGATGAACTGCAGAGATCTACAGCTGAGGTGGGAGACTCTGTCCATAGGACAACAATCAGTCGTATATTGCACAAATCTGGCCTTTATGGAAGAGTGGCAAGAAGAAAGCCATTTCTTAAAGATATCCATAAAAAGTGTCGTTTAAAGTTTGCCACAAGCCACCTGGGAGACACACCAAACATGTGGAAGAAGGTGCTCTGGTCAGATGAAACCAAAATTGAACTTTTTGGCAACAATGCAACATGTTATGTTTGGCGTAAAAGCAACACACCATCCCCACTGTCAAATCAAATCAAATTTTATTTGTCACATACACATGGTTAGCAGATGTTAATGCGAGTGTAGCGAAATGCTTGTGCTTCTAGTTCCGACAATGCAGTAATAACATGTAATCTAACTAACAATTCCAAAACTACTGTCTTGTACACAGTGTAAGGGGATAAAGAATATGTACATAAGGATATATGAATGAGTGATGGTACAGAGCAGCATAGGCAAGATACAGTAGATGGTATCGAGTACAGTATGTACAAATGAGATGAGTATGTAAACAAAGTGGCATAGTTTAAAGTGGCTAGTGATACATGTATTACATAAGGATACAGTCGATGATATAGAGTACAGTATATATGTATGCATATGAGATGAATAATGTAGGGTAAGTAACATTATATAAGGTAGCATTGTTTAAAGTGGCTAGTGATATATTTACATCATTTCCCATCAATTCCCATTATTAAAGTGGCTGGAGTTGAGTCAGTGTCAGTGTGTTGGCAGCAGCCACTCAGTGTTAGTGGTGGCTGTTTAACAGTCTGATGGCCTTGAGATAGAAGCTGTTTTTCAGTCTCTCGGTCCCAGCTTTGATGCACCTGTACTGACCTCGCCTTCTGGATGATAGCGGGGTGAACAGGCAGTGGCTCGGGTGGTTGATGTCCTTGATGATCTTTATGGCCTTCCTGTGACATCGGGTGGTGTAGGTGTCCTGGAGGGCAGGTAGTTTGCCCCCGGTGATGCGTTGTGCAGACCTCACTACCCTCTGGAGAGCCTTACGGTTGAGGGCGGTGCAGTTGCCATACCAGGCGGTGATACAGCCCGCCAGGATGCTCTCGATTGTGCACCTGTAGAAGTTTGTGAGTGCTTTTGGTGACAAGCCAAATTTCTTCAGCCTCCTGAGGTTGAAGAGGCGCTGCTGCGCCTTCTTCACGATGCTGTCTGTGTGAGTGGACCAATTCAGTTTGTCTGTGATGTGTATGCCGAGGAACTTAAAACTTGCTACCCTCTCCACTACTGTTCCATCGATGTGGATAGGGGGGTGTTCCCTCTGCTGTTTCCTGAAGTCCACAATCATCTCCTTAGTTTTGTTGACGTTGAGTGTGAGGTTATTTTCCTGACACCACATGGTGGTGGCAGCATCATGGTTTGGGCCTGCTTTTCTTCAGCAGGGACAGGTAAGATGGTTAAAATTGATGGGAAGATGGATGGAGCCAAATACAGGACCATTCTGGAAGAAAACCTGAGTCTGCAAAAGACCTGAGACTGGGACGGAGATTTGTCTTCCAACAAGACAATGATCCAAAACATAAAGCAAAATCTACAATGGAATGGTTCAAAAATAAACATATCCAGGTGTTAGAATGGCCAAGTCAAAGTCCAGACCTGAATCCAATCAAGAATCTGTGGAAAGAACTGAAAACTGCTGTTCACAAATGCTCTCCATCCAACCTCACTGAGCTCGAGCTGTTTTGCAAGGAGGAATGGGAAAAAAATTCAGTCTCTCGATGTGCAAAACTGATAGAGACATACCCCAAGCGACTTACAGCTGTAATCGAAGCAAAAGGTGGCGCTACAAAGTATTAACTTAAGGGGGCTGAATAATTTTGCACGCCCAATTTTTCAGTTTTTGATTTGTTAAAAAAGTTTGAAATATCCAATAAATGTCGTTCCACTTCATGATTGTGTCCCACTTGTTGTTGATTCTTCACCAAAAAATACAGTTTTATATCTTTGTTTGAAGCCTGAAATGTGGCAAAAGGTCGCAAAGTTCAAGGGGGCCGAATACTTTCGCAAGGCACTGTATATGATATGGAACCTCTTCACCCATTGATCACATAAAAAAGCATTTCCAAGACAACATACTTCCACCTAATTAACGTTTCTTTCCAAACACTTTATTTCACAACAGGATGCTGAAAAACTGGTCCATTTATTTGTCCCAACACGGTTAGACTACTGTAATGCCCTCCTGTCTAGTTGCTCTAGTTCGCCCTGTAATCATTTTGATAGATTTAAAACCCTGCAACTTGTACAGAACACTGCTGCCCACATTTTAACCAACACTAGAAGGTATGAGCACCTCACTGCACTGGCTGCCCTGTAAAGTATCGGTCGCCGAAAAGCCTGATATTAAGATTTTACTTGTAACTTCTAACTGCCTTGCTCCCTCTTATCTGACAGACATACAACCACGGTTAGACTACTGTAATGCCCTCCTGTCTAGAGTTCCTAAATTAAAACCCTGCAACTTGTACAGAACACTGCATTTTAACCCCAATGTACTGGCCTATTAACCTGTTGCGACATCGGGGAGACCAAACCCGGATCCGGGATTCTATTTACAGACCTAAGCTCATTACCATAACGCAACGTTAACTATTCAGGAAAATCGCAAATTAAATGAAATAAATATGCCATCTCTCAAGCTTAGCCTTTTGTAAACAACACTGTCATCTCAGATTTTCAAAATATGCTTCTCAACCATAGGAAAACAATCATTTGTGTAAAAGTGGCTAGCTAGCGTAGCATTTAGCGTTAGCATTAGCGTTAGCATCCAGCACGCAAGATTTCAACAAAAACATAAAAGCCTTCAAATAAAATCATTTACCTTTGAAGAACTTTGAATGTTTTCAATGAGGAGACTCTCAGTTAGATAGCAGATGCTCAGTTTTTCCAAAAAAGATTCTTTGTGAATTCGAAATAGCTCCGTTTTCTACATCACATTTGGCTACCAAAAAAAAAACGAAAAATTCAGTCCTCAAAACGCGAACTATTTTCCAAATTAACTCCATAATATTGACTGAAAACATGGCAAACGTTGTTTAGAATCAATCCTCAAGGTGTTTTTCACATATCTCTTCAATTATATATCGTTCGTGGAAGCATGGTTTCTCCCCTCAATCAAATGGAAAAGTACAAGCAGCTGGCGTTTGCGCACCGAATTCCACGCAGGACACCAGGCGGACACTTGGAAAATGTAGTCTCTTATGGTCAATCTTCCAATGATATGCCTACAAATACGTCACAATGCTGCTAACACCTTGGGGAAACGACAGAAAGTGTAGGCTCATTCCTTGCGCAATCACAGCCATATAAGGAGACAATGGAAAACAGAGCTTCAGAGATTCTGCTCATTTCCTGCTTGACGCATCATCTTGGTTTCGCCTGTAGAATGAGTTCTGGGGCACTTACAGACAATATCTTTGCAGATTCTGAAACTTCAGAGTGTTTTCTTTCAAAAACTGTCAATAATATGCATAGTCGAGCATCTTTTTGTGACAAAATATCGCGCTTAAAACGGGAACGTTTTTTATCCAAAAATGAAATAGCGCCCCTAGAGATCCAACAGGTTAACAATACCTAGGTGTAGAACCAAGGCTAGGAGCGGAGCATTCTCTATCAGAGCCCCACAGCTGTGGAACGACTTGCCCTGTCATGTAAGAAGGGCAGACCAGGCACATGCACAGACAGGGGTCAACCTGTGCCCAGGTCATGCCCCTTCACACTCCCACTCGCCAAGTGGCCTTTTGGGTGGTGGGAGAATGATAGATTTTTGTGTGGAAGGTTTTGTCGTTGTTGTTCTGAGCCAGTGATTTATTATTGCTCTGAACCCATTGCCCGCAAGTCGTCATGACGTCTTCTAGTTGTCGTGACGGCAAGTCGTCATGACGTCTTCTAGTTGTCGTGCCCGCAAGTCGTCATGACGTCTTCTAGTTGTCGTGACAAGTCGTCATGAAGTTGTCGTGACGGCGTCGTCATGACGTCTTCTAGTTGTCGTGACGTGCAAGTCGTCATGACGTCTTCTAGTTGTCGTGACGTCAAGTCGTCGGTTGAGATTACATTCAAGTACATGGTTTGAGATTCTGTGCAGGTCAGATGTGGCCAGGGCAATAAATTGCCATGTCCGTACTGTGAGACGCCTAAGACAGTGGTACAGGGAGACAGGACGGACAGTTGATCGTCCTCACAGTGGCAGACCGCGTGTAACAACAACTGCACAGGATTGGTACATCCGAACATCACACCTGCGGGACAGGTACAGGATGGCAACAACTGCCCGAGTTACACCAGGAACGCACAATCCCTCCATCAGTGCTCAGACTGTCCGCAATAGGCTGAGAGAGGCTGGACTGAGGGCTTGTAGACCTGTTGTAAGGCAGGTCCTCACCAGACATCACTGGCAACAACGATGCCTATGGGCACAAACCCACCGTCGCTGGACCAGACAGGACTGGCAAAAAGGGCACTTCACTGACAAGTCGCGGTTTTGTCTCACCAGGGGTGATGGTCGGATTCGCTTTTATCGTCAAAGGAATGAGCGTTACACTGAGGCCTGTACTCTGGAGCGGGATCAATTTGTAGGTGGAGGGTCTGTCATGGTCTGGGGCGGTGTGTCACAGCATCATCGAACTGAGCTTGTTGTCATTGCAGGCAATCTCAACACTGTGCGTTACAGGGAAGACATCCTCCTCCCTCATGTGGTACCCTTCCTGCAGGCTCATCCTGACATGACAATGCCATACTGCTCGTTCTGTGCATGATTTCCTGCAAGACAGGAATGTTAGTGTTCTGCCATGGCCAGCGAAGAGCCCGGATCTCAATCCCATTGAGCACATCTGGGACCTGTTGGATTGGAGGGTGAGGGCTAGGGCCATTCCCTTCAGAAATGTCTTGGAACTTGCAGGTGCCTTGGCGGAAGAGTTGGGTAACATCTCACAGCAAGAACTGGCAAATCTGGTGCAGTCCATGAGGAGGAGATGCACTGCAGTACTTAATACAGCTGGTAAATTTGGTGCAGTCCATGAGGAGGAGATGCACTGCAGTACTTAATACAGCTGGTAAATCTGGTGCAGTCCATGAGGAGGAGATGCACTGCAGTACTTAATACAGCTGGTAAATCTGGTGCAGTCCATGAGGAGGAGATGCACTGCAGTACTTAATACAGCTGGTAAATATGGTGCAGTCCATGAGGAGGAGATGCACTGCACTACTTAATGCAGCTGGTAAAAATGTTATTTTTACATTGCTGCTGTCTATTTTATGTTCCTTGATTTAATTACGGGACCAGACCAGACCAGACCAGACCAGACAGACAGACAGACAGACAGACAGACAGACAGACAGACAGACAGACAGAACAGACAGGACAGGACAGGACAGGACAGGACAGACATCTTCAGATACCAGAGGCGTGAAAAAAACAAAACAGTACCGTGTGGTGAAACAAACACAGACACGGAAACAATCACCCACAAAGTACCCACAGAATATGGCTGCCTAAATATGGTTCCCAATCAGAGACAATGATAGACAGCTGCCTCTAATTGAGAACCAATCTAGGCAACCATAGACATACAATATACCTAGAAAGGAAACAGCCCCATAAACATACAAAACCCCTAGACAAGACCAAAAACACATACATCAATCACCCATGTCACACCCTGAACTAACCAAAATAACAAGGAAAACAAAGAATACTAAGGTCAGGGTGTGACAGTAGCAGAGCTGGTTAGGCTGTTTATATGTTATCTAGAGCTTTCTTGACTAACTATTACTTTTTTTGTATACGTTAACTGACACCGGTCATGTACAGAGGGTGTTACGCATTCGTAAATTCATCAGTTATTCTGCACTCTGGCACACTCAGACAAGAGTGCTCTGAGTCGGAGTAGATAGTGAATTTGAAAATGCAAGAGATACTGTATGCTAACTGGATAACAGTTGTTCAAGTTCTTGCTAGCTAACCAAATGACACCTGTATCTCTCTCTAGCTGTGTGTAGCCATCGAAAAATAATATGAAGGTAAAAAGTCAGTCACTCACCCACTCCTCCAATGGCATGACATCCTCCTAGCAGCTAGCTAATGTTAGGCTCTGTGTTTTCATCTTGCTACATAAATAGATATGCTAGCCTATTAGCCATGTTATGACTGACTTGTGATCATTGCTCTTGCTAGTTTGATTGTATTGACATTCCCAGCCTTAGTTACATTCGTCAGTTTTTTGACCAGAATATTGAGTCATTGAAACTGAAACAGTACATCCCAAATGCAGGCAGCAAACTATGTACCTGGTCAGCTGGTAGATATTTTTGGGACTACCAAGAAATGTACTAGTGAATTATATGAATCATGCATTGAACTGCATCCATCTATACTGCCAACAATGCCTTAGTGTACATCATGGAACTCTGAGTAAAATATAACCTATTTTTAAAACCTCTTATAAAGTTGGTTTTGTAGCAGAAACTGGGAATTTGATATTTTTGACTGATATTGTATGATTGTCTGTTGGTTTCATGTCTGCAAAGTAGTTAAAAGGCTGTCAGTTCCACTTTAAACTTTAGGTCACCGGTTACTTTGTGTGCTAAATTTGAAATGTTTTTTTTTTTGTTTGGTTTTTTTTTGCAATTGGAAGTAATACTTGTACATTTCGATTGGGAAATGCTTAATAGTTGTGTTTTTGTATTCTGATGATTGGGACCTACTGGCTTATTATGTCGAGGTTTATGGACTGCTTATCCTAAAGCATCATGCTGTGTGTGACTGCTGTCTTTCCATCGGCCCTATGCAGTGGTGTAGTGGTGCCTGGAGAAGTGGGTATAACTCAAATTTTCCCCAGAAGTTCCCAAACGACCAGCAAAGGAAAGGCACCCTGCGTGAAAAAGTATATGTTTTCCTATGCTTTTTATGAGGTTTTTGGCCGATTTTCACTCTCAAAATAACACCTTTTTTCATTGAATTTTTTTTTTTTACAAAAATGTGACGGTCTACGTCCACAACAATCTAATTGGGTGGAGCGGTCAGGCCCTGGCTCCCCAGTGGGTGGGCCTCTGTCCACCCAGACCCATCCATGTCTCCAAGCCAAAACCAGTTGAGAGCTGCACACTCTTGCTGTCTGCAGATTATATTCCGCTGAAATTAGGCTGTGTGCAGCGCATGTGAATATCTTTGACGTACTTTGCGATTACGTAGGCTACTTTGTGCATGATTTCTCTATTGTACTACATACTTGATAAGTCATATAACTCCACGACACTACTTTGATACGCATCAGTAGGGATTAAGGAGTAAACGCAATGCCCACTGGGGGGGAAAAAAGTGTATATACGGTTTATACCTGCGTATACCCTCTACTACACCACTGGCCCTTTGCGTTTTACAAAAAGCGCATTACGGTTACTGTCCTTTCATAATCACGAACCTGTCACACACTGAAGCTCTGCCTATAGGTTCGCTAATATGTCTATAATAGATATTAAGAATGTTAATATACTGTATTAATGTTTCAAGAAAGGAGTGTATATATTTGGCCTTGCGAAGTGTTAGTGTTTAAATACTGGAGAGTTGAGACCAAATCACGGACGCTGGACAGAGTGGATTTCAGTTGTAACAAAAGACAGTTTTAATGAGTCAGAGATATCTTGTCCCGCAGTTTTACGTGCACGGACCTAGTTCACATAACTCGGCAAGGAGTCAGGTGAAAAAGAGGCCTTATACAACGGTTACATTCATTTTTATACATAGAATAAAGTAGGTGGAGTCTTGTCGTTTCGGTCTTCTTGACTGGTCGGAGGGTTGGAGGCGGGCCTTGCTCTAGCCAGAGCGGGCCCCATTGGTGCACAGCAAAAGTCCTTTGCTCTTGGGACCGGCCAGTAGAGGGAGATGAGATGTGTGTTTATACAAGGAAGAGGGGGTCAGTCTTATGGCTGGGTGTATGTGTTCTTACGACGGAATGTCTTTGTTTATATGAGCTATGTGTATGAATATTTATATAACAAATCCCCCTCTTCACATCTATTAGACGTGAAAACTATAGTGCAATGGTGGTGGTTGCATTCGTGGTGCTTCTAACCTTGTCTGGTTTGCATGGTGGGTCTGTAGGTGTAGTGCTACGTTTGGGACGGGAGTGATTGGAGGGAGTGATATCAGGAACGGAGTTAGGGACATGTGTAGGGGTTGGTGTACGTTATGTGGCAGGGTGAAATAGTTGTTAAATTAACCATGTGAAAGTCCTAGGGTTACTCCAAATATCAGTAGGAATATCACAAATAAGGGACCAGATATCCCCAGCCTCACCCAGAGAGGGAGAGATTTCCCTCTAACTGGGCGAGGTTCCCTTCTCAGGGGAGGCGGAGTTTGATGCCACATCACCTGAGGAAGGAGTGTCTTCATTTGGAACCGAATTTAGGCCGCTCAAATCAGCTCTGACTTCAGTCAGTGTTCTAGAAGGAATTGGGGCTGGGGTGCAATGTGTAAGGTGGTGCCAAGGTGCGCCTGATTTACCTTTGACCTGGACTGAGTGTGAAGTAACCTCCTTCACTTCGTACGGTCCAGTCCACCTGGGTTCCAGCCACTTTCTCTTGTGGACTTTAACCCTCACCCAGTCACCAACCTTTACCTTCAGTAGTGGCGTGTCCCCCGGCAGCTCCCCCTCCTGGACCTTGTGAACCTGGGTAGAGAGTGCTGCAGAGAGAACCGGCAGTTTTTTCACATAATTAGACATTACAATTTGTTGTACATCAAGGAAGGGCATATGACCTCCCTCCCTTGGTGGACCATGCATGACTCTACCAGTCATTATCCCATGAGGCACATACTTTAGCTATCTTAGCTTTTGATTTTGGTTTGACGTTCCACCAGATTTTGGGATTGGGGCCTGTACACAGATCCAAATCTGTGGGTTATGCCAAATCTTTCTTCCACCTGTCTCAGGTGTTTGTTAAATGTGAGCCATTTGTCAAATTTGATTTGTCTTGTTATGCCATACCTGGGTATTAGTTTGGTTTGTAGCCACTCAAAGACTGACCTAGCATCCTCCCCTTTTGTTAGTATTGCCTCTACCCATTTGGAGAACCTATCTACTATAACTAGGAGATAGAGTTTGCCTTTAGATACATTTTCGGGGCCCATGTCGGTGTAGTCTATACTAATATCCTGAAAACATGCATTAGGTATTAAGTATGAGCCCATTGGTGTTCGATATGGTTTCTTTGGGTTGTGTCTGTCACAAACATTGCATTCGTCACAAAATAAATCATCGTCATAAAATAAGTCAGTCATATTTTTTATGTGAGGGTGCCACCAGATGTGCGAGGCCTTTTGGAGGGTCTTTAGTTTGCCTTCGTGTGTGGGGCCATGTGCTTCTCATAAAAGTTCTGGGTCCATCAGTGTGGACTGCTTCATGGGCATGGGCTGAGTCTGTATAGATATTCACAGTCTTTCCTTTTCCTCTGATGAGGGCCTGCGTCAATCCGATGATTTCAGCTAATTTGGCCGATGCTGGTTGAGGGATGATGGCTGATTCAAGGGTGACATGTGAACCGTCTGGGAGTTGCTGTTTCCTTCTTCTGCCGTGGGTGGTGGGCATTTTTATGGCCAGGGGATGGTGTTCCCAGTCATTCCCTGGAACTGCGGTTGGTTGTATGCGGGTTGCTGATGCATGGGTGTGGGTCCTGGTTGCTGATGTTCGTACTGTTGAGGTCTATTTCCACCCCTTTCCTTCCCATATGGACCTCTCGTAGAGTTCCACTGGCGTTGTTGTGGTGTGAGTGGGTATGGGCACTCTTGTGAGTAGTGCCCTGGAGTTCTACAGTTGAAACAAACCCCTCCTCTTGGATGGCCTGGTATCCGTTGCGGCTGGTATGCAAGTTGTGGTTGCGGGGGATACCAAGGCTGAGTAACTCCAGGTTGCCCCACTGGAGTAGGCCCCGGGTTGGCTGGTTGAGGACCGGCCTGCTGTTGAATCATCTGGGAGACAGTCTGGGCCACTATTTGAGAGATGTCTGTTTTGGTGCCTGTCTCCTTCGTTTCTTCCGCCACCAATACTTTTCTTAAGTTTTTCTCCTTGTTGTGCTTCCTTCAATTGGAGTTTCAAGAGTTGTACCTGGAGGGATTGCACCTGGCTCTCAGCACCCCCTCTTTCCTTGTTGTGCTGGGTCACATGGTGGTGCACATGCGTATTGAATTGGGTCAGAGGAAGTGCAATCAACCCTACCGTTCCTCTGAGTTTGGTTTTAACATCTCCAGGACACCCGTTGACCACCATTTCCTTCCACATGCTGAGTGTGGTATCAGTGTGATCGAATGGTTCTTCGTGGACCGATCTCCATGTCTCCATGCTCATGAAATGTATGTGTGTCAAGGAAGCGTGGATTTAGGGACTGCTCAGGTGTTTCCTGTCTTTGCAGGAGTGCATGCAAGGGTCAATGTCAGTGAGATAGTTTGGCACTCTAAGCTCGTTAGTTTTGCAGGATGTTCTTTGTAGTTACAGGGGAGTATATTTGCGTGATGGCAGCTGTGTGTCCTTCGGATAATCATGTTATTGCACGTAGGCTCTAAACTTGACTGAGGACACTGGGCCCAGAGTTATCTGAGGGCATCCAGAGCTTTGGTCTGCTAGTAATGCTTGATATTAGATTAGTTATATAACACTTTCAACAAATTGCAGATCTGCTTTCACTTGCTGTGTATCTTCAGAGGTTTTGAAAACGATCGGAAATAAAACAGCACAACGCGGAAGCGTCATTTATGACTTAGCTACGGCTTTGGAGGAGAACGTGGGCTCTCGGAACCTTCAAAGATGTTTTAGCATTTTTATGTAACCTCTAGGCAAGTCAGTTTAAGAACAAATTCTTATTTACAATGACTGCCTACCCCGGCCAAAACCTACGCTGGGCCAATTGTGCGCCGCACTATGGGACTCCCAAGCACGGCCGGTTGTGATACAGCCTGGAATCGAACCAGGGTCTGTAGTGACATCTCTAGCACTGAGATGCAGTGCCTTAGACCGCTGCGCCACTCGCGAGCAGAGTCAAGGTGACGTTGATTAACGTTATACAAAGCTTTATCTACATGCATCGTCATTGTTAGGTAATAATCATTTCTACTGTTCGGTCTACAACTGAGAGGCCGGGACTGTCTGTCAGCGGGTGAGAGGGGCTGTGTTCAGCCTTTAACCCCTCACTAATCAGATGGTCCTTTCTCAGTCCAACAGATGGAAGAGAGAAGAACAGAATGAAGACATATAGGGAGAATACAGTTGGATAGACAAAAAGGGAAGAGAGAGAAAGAAACAAGGAATATCAAACAGAGAGAAAGGGACAATGAGGCACAAAATGTTGCCACAAAATGTTGTCACATTGAACACAAGGCTTTGAATAAAGTAGTCCAGGGCGAAAGGAATTCTAGTTTTTCAAAACATGTTTATTATTTGGCATCATAAAAAGTCATTTAGGTTGTTCCGTTCGGTACGATGCTGCCGTTCCATCCCTTTAGGATGGAGGGGTTAAGGGAAGGAAAGGAGGAATAGGATTGGAGAAATAAAAAGCGCCCGATGGGCGGGTTGAGTGAGGGAGGGCTGGCTGGCTGCAGTTACAGCGTGCATCCACCAGAGGTCGCTCACTTGCTGGCGGAGGTAAGGTTGAAGCAACCACGCTGGTGGAACTGCATGTCCCTGACGCGACGCATGGACTGGATCTGAGGCTGGAAGGCACAGAACTCGTTGTAGTGTCTGTAGTCACCACACTCAAATAGGTACTGGTAGCCTCTGTATCCGGGGTACTGGTAACCCACCCACCTGGAGAGAGGAGGAAAGGAGAGAAGGTCATGTTTTGTTACATTTAGATTGATAGTCATTTTTAGGCTGTTTTTTTAGAGACAACATGAGTCACATTGGAGTTCTGTGTTTCCACTTTAAAGTGTGCAACAGTTATGAATGTACCCTTGACACTATGACACAAACAAAACCCAGCCCCTCCTCCCCGTGGCTGCCTGAACACTTCACTTTATACAGTGACACTTCCCACAAGGCCTCATGTTGTCACTAGGCAGGAACCTGCAACTCTGCCTCGGGCTCTGGGCCACACATAGGTCATCATGCTAATACATCATACATCATACATCATGCTAATGTATTGCTGCTCTATGTCTTGCTTCAGCCTACAGATATGTTTTTTTTTTTTAAATCTTCGATATAGGTGAGGGTTTTTCAGTCCCAGTATCCATGAAAATAGATTTCTGGTGTGTGTGCGTAAGTACGAGTGTGTGTGTGTACACTCACACTCCGCCGGGCACCCTCACGCTGCCCACTCTGTCGGTGAAGCCGTGCGCCCAGAGGGTTGGCACGTCATCCTCCTGGATCTCCATCTTATTGCCCTTGAAGTCGGAGAGCTCAAAAAGACAGATCTTGTGCTCCAGGCTGTCCTGTGGTGTGGAGGGAAGGAGAGGGGGGGGGGGTGTCAGGGAAAGGCTGGAAGGTCTCTTCACTAGCTACTGTATTAGCCCTGGTTACCGGCTGTTTTTACACTCCGGCGAACTCATTCGTCACTGTCATGTTTGGAATGTGTGTGAGAGAGCGTATATAGGAAAATGTGACAGTGTGTGTTTCGGAATGCGTGTGTTCCTCACCATGCGGATGGGCCTGAGGGACATGAGGCAGTCGCTACGGTAAGAGTTGCTCCAGGTATCCCAGCGAGGGTACTCTCCCTTCTCCAGGATGAACATCTCCCCGCGGAAGTTAGTCTGCTCAAAGGCAACAAAGCTGGAGAGGGGTGGCCGCCGGGGACAAGGGGGAGAGGGATTAGAAGACGGGTCAAAATGAAATGAGCGTGAAGGGCCACGAAAAATGACAGAATCAGGGTTTGGGCTCAAATGTGTTGGGCTCAGTCTGAGTTTGTCTTCCTGTGTGTTGGACTAGCATGTAGAGTTGATTGATTGTGTCCTGTAGGTGTGTATGTGTGTGACTGTGTGTGTGTGTGTGTAATCGTGCCCTATAGGTGTGTGTGTCCACTTACGGGCCGCACTCGACGATGATACTGCGCACTCTGTCCATGCCGCGTTCACACACGTTCATGCACTCGTTCTGGACCTCCATCATTCGGCCCTGGAAGTTCTCCTGGTCGAACAGCATGATCTACAGGGGGCCAGTGAGTGGTCAGAGGTTAGATGCCATTTATCCCTGGAAGAGGTCAAGGGTGAGATACTGTCCGTCGTCCGCAAATATTTGTTTTTCTATGTTGACCCTTTTGCCATAGAATTAGAGCGCATTTGGTGCCTTTCACCACTGCAGGTATGTAACGTGGTCTCAGAGCCCTTTGCCGTTTGTGCCATTCAGTTTGTCGATCCGGTAGAAAGCTCTGACGTTCTTCCTGTCCTCGGACTACCTGCACCGCCCTCCACTATAAAACCCAAAGCCGAGCCGTACTGCTGTGAAGGCTGCAACATCTCTGGGGTCATCTTAAGACACACCAACTTAAGTAGCAACATTTACCAACCACAACGGACGATGTTCTATCCGTAGTCAATTAGCCCGGCTCAGATAAAAAGTTCAAAGAGAATGGCTAACGTTAAACTGTTTGCTGCTCCCCACACAACGGGTGGACTTTGCTCTCAGGTGGGTTGTGGTGTATTTTTAAATGGATGTGGCCGACTCACCCGGAAGTTTCCGACGCTGGGTTCTCCGGTCTTAGTGGCCTTGCTAGTGGCAGCAGGGGCAGGGGCTCCCTTGTCCTTGACATCAGTGCCCTGGCTGGAGGCGGACTTGGCGGTCTGAGACATGGTGAGGGATAAGGAGATTCTGACGGAGAGCGGGGGGGGGGGGGGGGGGATGGAGAGATGAGAGAGGACGGGGAGAGGAAAGGCATGTCAGAGGAAAGAAGATGGGGCAGGCAGAGAGAGTTAAAGAGAGGAAGAAGGGAAAGAGGGCGAGAGAGAGCAGAAAGGGAAAGGGAGAATGGAGTGGGAGATGGAGAGATCGATTGAGAGAAAGAGGGACAGGGAGAGAGAAAAAAAGATCAAAACACAGATCAGGTAAAGGTGTGTTCTCACTACAGAGTTGAATGCGTTTGGTTTGTGTATCTGTTACTATTTCTTAGTCTTGTAACTAACTGAGGCAGGAAACAGCGGTCAAACACTTCCATAGGATGCATCAGAAAATAACCATCTGTTGTACCAATCCAGCCTGGGGTCTGAGTGCCTCATGTAGGCCCTGAGGCCCAAGCCTCTGTTAGGGGCTCAGCCCCGCCTGGGGGTGACACACCCGGGCATGGTAGGCTGAGAGGAGTGGGCCCCTGTGCGCTGTTTGCTGCTGTGGATCGACTGCTGTTTTCAGTTGGTGTGGGGTGTGTCCTTACCTGCGTGTACAGCTTGCTGTGCCGTGTGGGGTAGGCTGGATCGTGCTGGCCATCTCAGCGCAGAACCCTAGCTTTTATACCCTGGCAAAGGCTGAACGCAAGGGCTCGGTGGACAATAGAAGCACCAGCGTCATCAGAGTTGGTCTGGACCAAAGCCCCATGGGTCATCGCAACAACCAGAACCCCCCCCTGCTGCCTGTAGGCACTTTGCTGTCAATGGAAAGCCCTGACAATGGCACTTTCCCCCACTGTTAGTAAGCTGGGCCTGTAAGCTACAGTAGCATATAGGGCACAGGAATGCATAGACCTGGAGGGAGCAAGGAGTTAACACACACACACACACACACACACACACACACACACACACACACACTCTGTATCTTTCTCTAACTCTAACAGGTGAAACTGCAACAGCACTTAGCTTAGTTTTGAAAAGACAAAAGACTTATGATTCAAAATGGCAAAACATTTGATTTTGAAGTGGGAAAAGTTGATTAAGAAAAGAGGGGATTGCAATTTATTTCCATTCACGTACGTTTTGTCCGGACTGATTTTTTATTGGTGATCTTCTTCTTCTTCTTCATCTGGTTAGTTGAGAGCAAACAATAAAATAAAGTTATGCTCCCTATTCGTATTTTTCAAATGAGAAGGATCATAATGGGGTAGCGGCGGGTAGCCTAGTGGTTAGAGGGGGGGGGGGGGGGGGGGGGGGGGGCAGGTAGCCTAGTGGTTAGAGGGGGGGGGGGGGGGGGCAGGTAGCCTAGTGGTTAGAGGGGGGGGGGGGGGGGCAGGTAGCCTAGTGGTTAGAGTGGGGGGGGGGGGGGGCAGGTAGCCTAGTGGTTAGAGGGGGGGGAAGCAGGTAGCCTAGTGGTTAGAGGGGGGGGGGGGGGGGGGCAGGTAGCCTAGTGGTTAGAGGGGGGGGGGGGGGGGGGGGGGCAGGTAGCCTAGTGGTTAGAGTGGGGGGGGCAGGTAGCCTAGTGGTTAGAGGGGGGGGGGGCAGGTAGCCTAGTGGTTAGAGCGTTGGACTAGTTACTGAAAGGTTGCAAGATCGAATCCCCGTGCTGACAAGGTACAAATCTGTCGTTCTCCCCCTGAACAAGGCAGTTAACCCACTGTTCCTCGGCCATCATTGAAAATAACAATTTGTTCATAACTGACTTGCCTAGTTAAATAAAGGTAAAATGATGTAATATTATTATCAAAGAACATGTAAAAGACCTGATAATATCTCACACAGACTGTCTTTTTTTGTCTCCAACACACAGACAGCACACACACGTTTCACATAGACATGACGCTAACACACAGACAGCACACACACGTTTCACATAGACATGACGCTAACACACAGACAGCACCACAGCATTATAAAGCACCTACAAGTGTGGCAAAGGAGGGTGATGGCGACATGGAAGAGAGAGGCAGAATAATAGAGTAGAAAAAACCTGGAGGAGAATGTCAAACCTTTTAGTCTCACTACTCTCTCGACCCCATCTCCATCTACCCTCTCCATCTACCCCCCCCCCCCCCCCCCCACAGGTCTTTTTGACAATGTTCGTCTTCTCCGTCCATTGTCCAATCAAATGCAGGTCTCTCCACTGTGTACTGTAGGTCAATATCAGTGGTCATGTCGCTGGATGACTTTTAAAATGTTGACGTGTGCATCGCAATCCGTGATCGATTGATTGTTCATCACCTATATCTATCTAAGATATAAACCCATATCTGTAGGCTGAAGCAAGACATAGAGCAGCAATACCTTAGCATGATGTATAGTGACCTATGTGTGGCCCAGAGCCTGAGGCAGAGTTGCAGGTTCCTGCCTAGTGACAACATGAGGCCTTGTGGGAAGTGTCACTGTATAAAGTGAAGTGTTCAGGCAGCCACGGGGAGGAGGGGCTGGGTTGTGTTTGTGTGTCGTAGAGTGTCAAGGGTACAGCTGTGATGACAATCCACTACTAGGGCATAATGAGTCCAAAACTAGCTGGTTGAGTAAAGGTTGGTAGAGTAAAGGTTGGTAGAGTAAAGGTTGGTTGAGTAAAGGTTGGAAGAGTAAAGGTTGGTAGAGTAAAGGTTGGAAGAGTAAAGGTTGGAAGAGTAAAGGTTGGTAGAGTAAAGGTTGGAAGAGTAAAGGTTGGAAGAGTAAAGGTTGGTAGAGTAAAGGTTGGAAGAGTAAAGGTTGGAAGAGTAAAGGTTGGAAGAGTAAAGGTTGGTAGAGTAAAGGTTGGAAGAGTAAAGGTTGGTAGAGTAAAGGTTGGTTGAGTAAAGGTTGGAAGAGTAAAGGTTGGAAGAGTAAAGGTTGGAAGAGTAAAGGTTGGAAGAGTAAAGGTTGGAAGAGTAAAGGTTGGAAGAGTAAAGGTTGGTAGAGTAAAGGTTGGTAGAGTAAAGGTTGGTAGAGTAAAGGTTGGTAGAGTAAAGGTTGGAAGAGTAAAGGTTGGAAGAGTAAAGGTTGGAAGAGTAAAGGTTGGAAGAGTAAAGGTTGGAAGAGTAACGGTTGGAAGAGTAAAGGTTGGAAGAGTAAAGGTTGGTAGAGTAAAGGTTGGAAGAGTAAAGGTTGGTAGAGTAAAGGTTGGAAGAGTAACGGTTGGTTGAGTAAAGGTTGGAAGAGTAAAGGTTGGAAGAGTAAAGGTTGGTAGAGTAAAGGTTGGTAGAGTAAAGGTTGGTAGAGTAAAGGTTTGAAGAGTAAAGGTTGGAAGAGTAAAGGTTGGAAGAGTAAAGGTTGGAAGAGTAAAGGTTGGTAGAGTAAAGGTTGGTTGAGTAAAGGTTGGAAGAGTAAAGGTTGGAAGAGTAAAGGTTGGAAGAGTAAAGGTTGGAAGAGTAAAGGTTGGTAGAGTAAAGGTTGGTAGAGTAAAGGTTGGAAGAGTAAAGGTTGGTAGAGTAAAGGTTGGTTGAGTAAAGGTTGGTAGAGTAAAGGTTGGAAGAGTAAAGGTTGGTAGAGTAAAGGTTGGTTGAGTAAGGGTACAAAAAAAAGTGTATAAAATAATGGCAAATGATGATCTCAACAGATAAAATGCAAAAATACATTAGACCAATTTTACATGGAAACCTGGGCACCTATCAATGTCTAGGAAATCTATCTCTGTATTATTTGTAATTCAGAGTCATTCTTCTGTTATGTTATCTTATCATTCTTAGCAGGCCAGTGTAGAATCGGAAACATAGGCTGTGTTTACAAAGGCAGTCAAATTCTGATATTTTTATTGGGAAAAGGAGCTGATCTGATTGGTCAAATGACTGTGCTCGCTAACACCAAAGCCATGGCTATGCTAAAGCTGTGGCTATGCTAAAGATATGGCGAATGCAAAAACCATGGCTATGCTAAAGCTGTGGCTGTGCTAAAGCTATGGTGAATGCAAAAACCATGGCTATGCTAAAGCTATGGCTAATGCAAAAGCCATGGCTATGCTAAAGATATGGCTAGCACCAAAGCCATGGCTATGCTAAAGCTATGGCTAACACCAAAGCCATGGCTATGCTAAACCTATGGCTAATGCTAAAGCTATGGCTAATGCAAAAGCCATGTCCAATACTACAGCTATGGCTAATGCGCTATAAACAGCTTACGCATTATAACAGAGTTTGTCAACATGAATAAATGATTGTAAGCAACCTTCTTTTAGTGCTGTGAAGTTTTTCGGAGTAATTGTTTTTGTACTGACCTACAACACTACAACCGTCCCAACTCCCGCCAAAGTCGGTCCCTCTCCTTGTTTGGGCAGCGTTCCTCGGTTGAGGTCACCGGCCTTCTAGCCATCACGGATCCACTTTTCATTTGTTTTGTCTTTGTCTTACACACCTGGTTTCAATCCCCCAATTACTTGTTCATTATTTAACCCTCTGTTCCCCCATGTTTATTTGTATGTCATACGGTCTGTTATGTGGGCATGCTTTCATTGTATTTTTGTCTATTTTGAGTAAAATACGTTTATTTACGCATATCTGCTGTCCTGCGCCTGACTCCTCTACACCAGCAACACACGGACCTCATTAGAACAACAGTTTGTTAAACATCAAATGAAATAAATGCATATGTAAAAGGCACGATTTATACTTTTGAATTGATTCAGTTGTGATGGTTAACATTTTTTTATAAACATATTTCGGAAAGTTAATGAAATACAAGAATATTCCCTTCGGGATAAAAAAGGACACACAGCCTAAGTACAAATGACAATAGCCATTTGGTTAAGCCTAATGGTTAACCAACTGTAATAGTTCATAACCACCATTTCTCTTTCTTCAAAGCGGTCCGTTCCACTGTTGACGTGTAACCCGTCTGAGGGTTTCCTGCTAAAGCTGCTGGAGCAAGACTTGCCTGCTGCTGACCCTCTTCCAACTCGGTCCTCTGTCTCATTTCTTGGCTCGGCTTATTCCCCTCTCTCTCTCTCTATGTTTATGTTTCTCTCTCTATCTGCCAGACGAGATGTCCACATTCCAGCACCAAATGGAGCCTCCTGCTGCTCTGTGTTATGAAACATGGGGGCGCATGCCCTGATCATGCTGCTGATTAACTATGAATAATCGGCAGGGCGAAATAAGATGCGCACCTTCGACGCTACATGCCGCGTCTCATGGTGGGGCTAACGGAATGACAGCGCCTCAGTCATCAACAGTCTCAAAAAGTCAACCGTGCACAAGTTGAACTTGTACGTTTATATTGAAGATGTTCGGTTTCAGTCCTGTCAACCTTTTACCGTGACAATCGACCAAAGGGCATTAGTGATGACATAATAGCAATTAAGTCAGTCAGTCAGTTAGACACAGGCAGACAGACAGACAAAATACTTTATCGATCCTTTGGGAGGAAATAGGGGGCAGGGATTGCAACGGAGCAGGTGAGGTGAACCAGAGTGAGACAGACAGAGAGACAGACAGGTCTCTCCCTACAGGTGAGTAAAGGACATGACATGCTTGTCAACAGAGAGGACAGGGTCATCCATGAGGGCTCTTGGGATACAGCTCGTTAGCTGACAGGCCCACAAGAACCCATGAGATGTGATTGTGAACGATAGAAATAAAGAAGAAGTGAAAGGAGGAGATAGTGAGGAAGGGGTAGAGAGAGACAGAGAGAGAGAGAGAGAGTGAGAGAAATCAAGTGTAGGCTACTGTACGTGGCTTTTGGAGGGAATCCCCCTCCTCTCATCACCCCTTGACATTCCAAGTGCCCTGCACTTGTCTCTTCTCTCCTCCTCTTCTCCCTACCCCTGGTCCCTGCCCTGGGTGATAGTGTGGCGTCTGCACTTCAGTCCCTCTATAGATTAACCCCTGCTTTTGTCGGAGGGACAAAGAGAGGCTCCTCCCCGCTGCTGAGCTGGGGCTTTCAGTGTGGCCCTTTGCCAGGGGAGGCTTTAAAAGGGTGGGGGCGCGTGAGTCCTCTCACTCTCATTCCGGGACAGCCAAGGGCATCAAAGCAAGGTGAGTCTCTCTGTCCCACCCAGAGAACCATAGCACCAGCCTGATCATCCACCCAGCCAGGCAGGCAGGAAGACAGAGCAGGGCAGAGTGCCTAGGGTAGGGTAGCAGGCCCCATAATGATTCGGTCTGCCCGCCACCACTTCACACCGCAGCCAGGCAGGCCCAGGGGCATAACTCTGGGCCCCGGGAACAAGGACCAGGGGCCGACAAGGGATGGAGAGAGAACAATCAGAAGAAAAAAGGGGGAAAATAGAGAGAAAAATCGAAAAAGAGTGTCAGAAAAAAATAAATAGGAAAAGGAGGGGAATATTCTAGATGTGGCCCCTGGTCTGTTGGACTTTCCTCATTCCAGTACAGGGTCTGTAAATAGCTGCTGACGCTTTCAATCCAGCATCACACAATGGTCCTGCTATTCAGGCCAGTCACTCCACAGCGCATGCTTTGAGCCTCGCTGGGACACCATCCTCACAGGCGTTTCAGCCCTGAACAACACATAGCTAAACCAAGCCTTTTAGCCCTGAACAACACATAGCTAAACCAATCCTTTTAGCCCTGAACAACACATAGCTAAACCAAGCCTTTTAGCCCTGAACAACACATAGCTAAACCAAGCCTTTTAGCCCTGAACAACACATAGCTAAACCAGCCTTTTCACATTCTAGAGCATTCGAGCTGTACGGGCCGTTTCAGTACATAAAAGCAGGCCATGCAGCGTAGAATAGCATTGATGCGGTGGTACAATATGAATAGTTTATTACACAGGGAGGGAGTCCTGCTGTTCTAACCCGCCACTGGACTCTATTATAGGGGATGAAGCACAATGCTGCTCCATTTTCTCCCTCCACCAGCTACTTTGCTCTGTTATATATATTTATATATATTTGACCTGAACATTTGTTTGATGGTCAGTATTTTTGATATGGGCAAACTTTGTTGCCGAACTTTGTTGCGTGTCTGGGGCAGTGTGTGTGTTTATATGAGAAGAAAGAGTGTGTGTGTGTGTGTGTGTGTGAGGGAGGGAGGGAGAGAGTGTGTATAATGCCAGTATGAATGGGTGGGAAAGAAACGTTCAGCGGTCTAATTAGCATCCCGAGTTGCACATTGTCCAAATGTCACATTCTGCTCGTTGTAAAAAGTACTATTGTTTATAACAGCCCTGCTATCTGTCCTCTCTCATTCCAGACAACGAGATGACTCACCATTGCACCAAGTTCTCCGGCCACTGGAAGGTATGTGAGACTGGCTTACTGAGTGTGCATCATATCAAAGACCTGCCGTGGACATGTTTCACATACATCCGTCCGTGACCTAAAAGCAATGCAGTGGCAGATCAGTGATCACCTCAAGGAAGGAAGCGAGGAAAGAAGGACGGTTTTTGTCAAGTATTTGAGCTCAGTCTGTGGGGTCCAGGAAAACTCTTTAAACCAGAGAGATGAGGGAGAAACAGGTGTCTGGGATCAATGTGACAACCTGAGCTCAGGAACAAACCGTTTGTCACAGGGGCCTGTTCGGTCGACAGCAGGGTCGGGTCTAGGCACACTCTTTCTGTTCCCGCGGAACACATCACACCCTGCGCGGAGTTAGACGAATCACAGACCATATTAACTCTAAAGAGCTGGAGAGACACTTCCGGCTGCACACCACAGGCGGCTGGTGGCACCTTAATTGGGGAGGACGGGCTAACAGTCACGTCTGGAACGGAATGAATGGAACTTGTCGAACGCGACAAGCCCACGGTTTCCACCTGTTTGATACCATTCCATTTATTCCATTCCAGACATTATTAGGAGCCGTCCTCCCCTACAGCAGCCTGTCCAGGTAAATAGACCGGATACAGTATGTAACTCATGTCTCTCTCTCTCAGATCATTGTCTTCGACGAGGAGTGCTTCCAGGGTCGTCGGCACGAGTTCACCTCCGAGTGCTGCAATGTGATGGAGTTCGGGTTCGAGACTGTGCGCTCCCTCAGGGTGGAGAGTGGAGCGTGAGTACTTACACACAAATCCCCACTTAAAAATCCCCAACCCGCAGAAACACTCAAAGCAGACCTTCCACTTGCTGGTTTCAGTCTTTAGAACTATTGCTCAGAGAAGCTGATGGGAAAATGAGAGATCTCAATGTGATGTCTTACTTTTCCCCCTTTCTCCCTCTCGCTCCTATAGTTGGGTTGGCTATGAGCATGCTTCCTACCAGGGCCAGCAGTTTGTGCTGGAGAGAGGAGAATACCCCCAGTGCGACGCCTTCGGAGGAAGCAATGCCTACCATATCGAGAGGATGACCTCCTTCAGGCCCATTGCCTGCGCTGTGAGTAACTAAACTACCGCTCTCTATCTACTCCTAATTGCTTCTATCACGACCTATTCCACACTCTTCCTCTTGACTGACAACCCCCCCTCCGTTTTCTCCCCTCCAGAACCACAGGGAGTGTCGTATGACCATTTATGAGCGCGAGAACTTCCTTGGTCGTAAGGGCGAGCTGAGCGACGACTACCCCTCCCTCCAGGCCATGGGCTGGTGCAACAACGAGGTCGGCTCCCTCAGGGTCCAGTCCGGAGCGTGAGTAGCCGGGCCCTTACCACAGTCAACCTCTCTCTCCCTCTACTTCACTCACTTTCTCTCTCTCACTCCAATCTGCTTCTCTCTCTCTCTCTCTTTCATCCTCTCTCAAATCGCTTTCATCCTCTCTCCAATCTAATTGTTTGACTACTCCCTTAGCCTCATAGTATCCATTATCGCCAACTGACTCTGAAATCTCTTTCTGTCTCTCTACCTACCAGTTTTGTATGCTACCAGTACCCCGGATACCGTGGCTACCAGTACATCATGGAGTGTGACCGTCACTGTGGCGAGTACAAGCACTTCAGGGAGTTCGGCTCCCACTCCCAGACCCCTCAGATCCAGTCCATCCGCCGCATTCAGCAGTAACCTCTCACCGTTATCCCAAGCTTAACCCCACTGTTACCCAATGCTGAATAAACTGTCTTTATAAAACCTCACTGACCTACCGTCCATGCTTGTGTCTCTCTGAATATAGCTAAAGGCAAACAAACAAATAAACAACCACATGGCTATTGAGACATTTTAGGCTGGAGCGCTTCTGAAAACATTACATTTACTGGCCAGCAGGTGGCGCTACGTCTCCATGACAGTTATCACACACAACAAAAAAAGATCAATCTATTGACAAAATATAATAATAAAATATTGCTTGGTTAAATCAAATATAACAGTGTGATGACGTACATTGTTAAATAGAATTATGAGACAAAGTGGCCTTTGAAGACAGGGTCAGGTGGGTTGGAGGAAGCTCGGCTGACCCCCATACAATTTGGGATGGGCATTGCGGCCCAATTTTGCAGTGCTTTCATCAGATGTCTGCTTCCCATTTGTAAAATACTTGTCCAAAAATAAATGACTGTTGTATAGGTTGTAAAGCCCAACAAAATGCGTCAGCAATTAGTATTTTATTAACAGTGCAGCACATAATTGAAGGCCTACTGGCCAATTCATATGCCTACTGAATTTTAGGAAAATCAAACGTCCCAATGAATGCGTGTATATATGCTTCAAAATCTGATTAAACAGGTCTCCAACATACGCCTACAATAAAGTGGTTTGGAGATACACAAATGGGTTGTCTAATGATTCAGGCAATGGTCCGTTGGATTGATCCGGCTAGTTATCTCCCAGATGTGTTAGTAATAATAAAAAAGATAACCATAGTGCCCAGTGCCTACCGCCCTCTTTTGAACACTGTTAGAAAATAATGCATTTTCTTTTTTAGTTAAACAGACTAGTGCTCATTTTATATAATGGTATTTATTTTAATAAACTCGTAACAGGGCATTTATAATCACGCAATTCCCCGTCCATGAGCGATGCGGCTCCATGACATGTTTTCCGGGCTTCTCGGTCGCAGCGTGAGGAAGTGGGGCTTTCACAGTAGCTGAGCTCGCTCGTTTCTGAGAACACAGAATACACTGGGTGGGAGGGAGACACAAACCCACCACACAGCTGCACACGGGAGACTCGGCCAACGGTCTCTACTCGGACTCACCAGGGATAACAGGAAGAATTCATGTGCCTCTGAGGAACGCAAACAAACAGGATATCAGACGTTCTCATTCGGCGTCGGATTCTGCCGAATGCACCGATCTCAGCGGATCTCGTACCGGATCCATTCGGGCTACTGTAGCAAGAGGAACGTGTCTCGCGTAGCGCGCAACGAGGAGGAAAAGAAACGTATGGTCACAACACTTGACCGAGGAAGATACTGACAGGCAGCTGATATTGGAAGACGAAATGACATGCACTTAGGTTGTTAGTTTATCTCCCATTGCCCGTTGGTTCACCTAGCAAGTTGTTTGGTCGCCCGGGAAAAGACTCAACTTCCAGTGGCGAGAGACCGCGGACGGCGCACCGAGCTAACGTTAGCTAGCCAATTTCCTCCTTCCAACGCCCCCTCCCCCCATCATAACAGCTAGCTAGCCACTGGTGTCTCCGTGCCAGAGCCCACGACACTGGGCGAAAGCAATGATTATGGCAAATGGTGTGCGGTTTGGTCCGTTTTTTTTTTTTAAACGAGGAGCGTTTGCCCGAGGATCGGGATTCGTTAGCCGAGATCGCTAACTGCACGAGTGGGTTTCGCGTCGGCGCGACCAAAGCGGCTGTTAGCTAGCTACCTGCGCTAGCCGAGTCGGTATATTATCTAACGTTAGCGGGTTAGTTGAAATTGAACTGGCTCACAGCACGGGGTTAGCTACTTGCTAAGCGGCTGTAAGCGACTCGCTACCGAAGTAGCGACGTTTTGCGCGGCGGTTTGGTCGTAGATTCTCTGTCTCCCTAGATTCTACATTTAACTAACGTGAACTGGCTGATTTTTCGTGGCATGATTTGTTTAAATATTGCATATATAGTTACCGTAGCGCCAATAACATATAGTGGTTTTCTTGTTAGCTAGAGGGATTTTTAGTCGAATATCTAGCTGATTGTTTTTTAAAAACTTTTTTGTTGCATGCTGGCCTGGATATTCAGCTAGCAACCTGCATCTATATGGCGACGTGGTCTGCGACAAATGTCCTCCTGATGAAGAAGAACGTTGTTATCCCGAGTCTTCATTTTGGTGAATACATGTGAACCTACCTTATACGGCATCTGGACTATTCATTCGTGGTCCGATTTTTGTTGTTGTTGTGTGATACAGGCGAAGCTGGCTTCCTCTTGTTGTTTTAGCTCTCTCCCCTTGTCGTCATTTTCACGGGATGTCTTCGTCGGATGCCATTTCGATAGATTTTATGCAGCATCTTCGTAGACGCTTAATGTTTTGTTTTATGTTAAAAGCATAGGCGACAAGGCGCCGCTGGGAAGCTTGAAAGCTTCGCACAATACCGCAAGGTTGACATGATTTTTTAGCTTACCAAGAAGATAAAAAACCAATCATCCAGGATCAGTGGGCTTTGACAGTTATTAGCTAACTAGCTGGCTTGCTAGTTAGCCAAATCTAGCAGGTGGCCCATCTAAATAAGTGAAGCGCTCTGAATGTGGTGGGGGGGAGGCAGAAACGAACATCTCATCAATCTTGTCTGCCGTTAAACCGCAACACACGTTTTGCACATAACGGAACCTTATTGATGGGAAGAAGACAACACGCACCCAGATGAGTGAACTCTCAATAAACGAGTCATCTATTGAGCTATCAATCTCGTCTACATTTTTTTTTTGTGTGTTTGTTTTTCTGTCACAATGGTTGTGTTTTGAGAGACCGTGTTTGCCAGACCTAGAGGAAGAAAAACGACACGCTCCATTCGGATGGTCGCCCCTGTCATCCGCATAGCTGTCTTGGTCGCCCTGGTTGGATCTAGCTAGATTCAGTGGACATTCGCTTCGTCTTTTCCTTAAATACATTTAAAAAAACGTTCCCACGGCAGGTGTGGTGTCCACCCAAGGTTGAAGATGGCGGACCTCGAAGCAGTTCTCGCCGATGTCAGCTATTTGATGGCGATGGAGAAGAGCAAATCTACTCCAGCGGCCCGGGCGAGCAAGAAAATCATACTGCCTGAACCCAGGTACATAATTACTCATCCGCCTTATATTGTGCCTCGGTCAGTCAGTGTTTACCAGTCAAATTGGTGTGCGTCTGTCGGTGTAGGGAGATAAACCCAACCTAATTCAAATGTGTCAAGTCAGTTGCAGTAGCTCGCTAAAGGAAACAATTCGTCAGCTGTCTCTGGCTTCAGGGTCCCTACCATCTGAGGCCCCATCCCTCAAATCCACTTTTAGTTCAATTAGCATCTGACATAATGCCATCCTAGAATTATATCATTTTAATGATGCTTATTAACGATGGATGGGTTCTGAAGACCAGACCAAGAGTCATCTATCAATGCGGGTAGATTTTGGCATTGTCTGGTAAAATGTCCATTCTTACCAGCTGCATTGCATTTGGGGGCAGTTTATTTTATCCAAAGCTGACGTAAAAATAAATGATATATATATATATATATATATATATATATATATATATATATATATATATATGAGTGTCAGCTCTGGAAGAGAGAATCTGAATGCTAAAGTGAAAGCGGGTTGGGGTGTACACTTCTGTGATATGTACATTATTTTCTGTGATTTATCTTAATTCTAATTATATTTCAGACATTTAAGTGGCCGGTAAAATTGCGGCCGCTGCGGCTGAGGGACCAAAAAGTAGATTTTTACCACCCTGCTAACACCACCACCACCACCATCTGTTGGCAGAAGCTATTTATTTATTTATTTGTTTGTTGCTTTGAATATAAATAGTGTGCAATTCATCTGCTACATTAATCTGGTAGGCCTATCTGTTTATGGTGGAATGATGTGGTGTAAGATTAGAAGAGCTCAATCGATGGAGGGAGCAGGAGGGGTCTTCTGCATCCACCCTAGCCTGATTAATCAGGGAATAGTTAAATACCACCAAGGTCAATGTGTCAAAATAAACAACAAATTACTTTTAATTTGGAATGTATTTCATTAAAATGCATGTATTTTGTATATAAGGATACATTTGCAAGTAGCCGGGCCGAACAGCGACAGCATCTTAGTGAAGCTCACAGAAACCTTTTCTTGCTACGACTGATATGTTGTTGTCTATCTACCTTAGTTGAGCAAGGCCCCGGATAATAGCGTCTGCAAGAAAGAGACGTTTCTATGTGAAAATGATCCCACCAAGACGAACAGCAGATCATACCGTTTTATTACTTCTACGATATCTGATATACACTGTCCAATGGAATGCGCACTTGCAGGTTCCTTCCCGACAATGTAACACCAATAAGAAATCATTAAAGATAACAATACGAAACGGCTAAGTGGCTGACTGGGTGTTATTATTGGCCTTGTTTCAGGGCTTGTTTCAGGGCAGAGCTCATTATAATTATCCTCCGCATGCTTTGCAATTGTACATTTTTACATATCCGTTTTCTATTTAGTTCATGTTAACATAGACTTTTATCACGCCGTAGTGCAAGCAGGCTTCAGATACCAATGCAGGGTGAAAGGGGGTGACAAAATATGGCAAGCAAAAAATAAATACATGTGAAAACATGAATTACACATCCTTGAAAGTCTCTTGTTGCAAAATACATTGGTGTGTACTTCAGCCCAGTGTAAGAGAAATGAGTAAATACTCCGAAGTGATTGAAATAGATATTTTGTGTTCATGCAAAATAAATCCTGCCCATCTCTGGCAGTTATTATACACAATGAACCGGGGGGGGGGGGGGGGGGGGGTCGAATCCCCGAGCTGACAAGCTAAAAATCTGTCGTTCTGCCCCTGAACAAGGCATTTAACCCACTGTTCCTAGGCCGTCATTGTAAATAATAATTTGTTCTTAACTGACTTGCCCAGTTAAAAAATATATATATGTGTGTGTTTACCTGTCTGAAACGAATGTCTTCAAAATCATGTAAATGCACCGTACAAGCTAGAGTGTTGAATAAAATGTCATTTAAACGTACTCTTCTGGTTTTCTGAGCAGTTTTACCCAACTTTTTGAGGGGCAGGTATATGGTTCTGTTCGACACCAAGGTAAAGTTAGTTTTACATTCGATATATTTGTTTTTCTCCAATCAATAGCTATTCAACCAAGGGTGCCGTGACAATGAAAATGTTAAATTCCAAATCAGGAGGATGGAGAACAATCCACACGGATGCTTAGTTTACTTTAGATTTCTTGGAAATGCGGAGAAAGAAACGTCACACACAAAAAAAAGGTGTCAGTTGTTCCTCATCCTCCCCTGATTCAGAATATACCATTTTCATTGTCATTGCATGCTTGATTCAATAGCTATTGACGAGATAAAAAATGAATATCCAATATTAAACTAATTTTTACCTTGTTGACGAACAGAACCATATACCTGGCTCTCTAAAAAGTCGGCAAAACAATGCTTTCCTGTGGTTATTTTGTCTCCAGAACAGCTGAAGGACAAACCGCACAGACAATCGGTAGAGTAAGCTTTTAAAGCGGCAATATGTCACTTTTTTGGGGCGACCTGTCCAAATTCACATAGAAATGTGAGTTATAGATATGTCACTCAAAAGCAAGTCTAAGAAGCTGTAGAGCTGTACTATGTGCATTATTTCTATGCTTTCTATTCTTATGTTTTGTTTTTGCTTCTGTCAGTTTCATGCACCAGCTTCAAACAGCTGAAAATATAATAGTTTTGGAAAATATATTTCACAGCAGTTTAGATGGTACAATGATTCTCTACACTATACTTGCTTGTTTTGTCACATAAAGTGAAATTAGGCCACTAAACTATTAGAATTTTAGCAAACAGGAAATGGCAAAGCGATTTCTGCGTAGTGCATCTTTAAGTGTAATTGTATTAAACATTCTGGCATGTAAGCAACATTTACACTATTTTGCAGGGATTACTTTCAGGCTGTGTATAACAATTCATTGTGTATTACAGCCTGATTTGATCAGACTACATCCATCCGTTCACATCTGTGTATCTCTCCCCTTCAATTGCCTGACTCTGCCCACTCAATCACTGGTGTTTTAAGAGAACTATTTATCAACACACAGGTTTTGAATAACAAATACAGGCTTACAGGCAGGCAGCTACCATTGGGATGTTGTAGGCAAATGCGAGGCGATGGAAATGTTGCGTTTTGGAGTGTGTGGTGTTTGCGAGGCCATTGATGCCGCCATAGCAACACATTCTGTCAGCTATTATTGTTGGAGCTAACTGCTGTGTCTAACTGCTGTGCAGCCCAGACAAAGATGTTATCTCCCGTTAGGTGTATAGTAGTGTGGAAAGGTCCTGTTGTCTGTGACCTTTAGATACGATTCATGCTAAGCTGTTTGCTATAAGAACTTTGGGTATGACCCTGGCCGTGACCCCCTCCCAGAGGGTGTCTGAGGGAGAGTTGGGATATACAAAAAAAAAAAAAACACATTTCCAAATTGCATGCGCATTAGTACACACTTGTGAAACAGGATTAATATGATATCTGAGAAAAATACAAATAAAATGCCTTACTATAACAGAAAACCAATTTGACCTTTTCAGATTTGGCTACACCTTCCTCTGCCAAACCCACACACACCAGTTTAGCTTATTAGCTGTACATTTAAATTCTAGTCAGGGTTTGAGTGTCTCGTCTGTTACAGTAGGAAGTCAAGACTACACGGGGAAGAATGATCTGGTGGAGGGTTTGGTGGCCATGTCTTTTGTTGGTGAGGAGTGGACATCGGTGGCATTCTCAACGTCAGTTTCTCAGGGTGTTTATGTCAAATGTGAATTGAACAGCTAAAAGAGGATGGACGTGCTGAACGTGGGATAAAATGTTAAGAAGTGTCTGTAGCCTAGGCTCATGGCTGTAACGGCTTGGCTTAAAATCCCTTACCAAGCTTAAGCCTCAAAGCTTCAGAAGCACAGCATGTTATGCTGTCTCCGTCTATTGCTTGGTGGACTTTTCGCGGTTGTAATATGTAGCGTGGTGGCGAGCAACAAACATAGATCCAATGTCTTCCTCAAAGTTGTTTCTGATAATGTGATACGTTTGCGTTAATCCGAGTGAGCCTTGCTGATGTGCTGAACATTTGACCAAATGGCAGGTAGCCTGTTGTTCATCAACTAGCTTAGAGACTAAGTGTAGAGCTGACATGATTCACTATTCTACCTGACACAGCTCATTTCTATTCTACAAAATACAGCCTCTATATGTGAGCTTTCTGTAACGTTGCAGATATAACTGTCATGAAAAGAGCTTTAGACCTATTGCCTATTCTACAAGTTGGAGATGGGCTAGATGTCTGTCCATTATATATTTCTATCTGAAGGTTTTGCGACCCTGGGGTGAATTCATTAGACGGATTCCGTTGCAAAATGTTTTGTGTTTTGCGGAAACATCTTGCAACAGACACCATTTACTCTAGGAACCAATCAGAGGCAAACGGAACGAAAACCGGGAGGTCTGTTTACTTCCATTTTGGTTCTTTAAACAGTCAATTTTTTTCCGTTGCGAGGCTCGAACACACCCCTGGCGTTTTGTGCAGCAGCGCCCCACTGGGAGCTGTAGTGCAGACAGACCTCCTCACCACTGACTGACGGGAGCTGTAGTGCAGACAGACCTCTCCACTGACTGACGGGAGCTGTAGTGCAGACAGACCTCCTCACCACTGACTGACGGGAGCTGTAGTGCAGACAGACCTCCTCACCACTGACTGACGGGAGCTGTAGTGCAGACAGACCTCCTCACCACTGACTGACGGGAGCTGTAGTGCAGACAGACCTCCTCACCACTGACTGACGGGAGCTGTAGTGCAGACAGACCTCCTCACCACTGACTGACGGGAGCTGTAGTGCAGACAGACCTCCTCACCACTGACTGACTGACAGGAGCTGTAGTGCAGACAGACCTCCTCACCACTGACTGACAGGAGCTGTAGTGCAGACAGACCTCCTCACCACTGACTGACGGGAGCTGTCACCACTGACTGACGGGAGACAGACAGACCTCCTCACCACTGACTGACGGGAGCTGTAGTGCAGACAGACCTCCTCACCACTGACTGACGGGAGCTGTAGTGCAGACAGACCTCCTCACCACTGACTGACGGGAGCTGTAGTGCAGACAGACCTCCTCACCACTGACTGACGGGAGCTGTAGTGCAGACAGACGGGAGCTGTAGTGCAGACAGACCTCCTCACCACTGACTGACGGGAGCTGTAGTGCAGACAGACCTCCTCACCACTGACTGACGGGAGCTGTAGTGCAGACAGACCTCCTCACCACTGACTGACGGGAGCTGTAGTGCAGACAGACCTCCTCACCACTGACTGACGGGAGCTGTAGTGCAGCAGACCTCCTCACCACTGACTGACGGGAGCTGTAGTGCAGACAGACCTCCTCACCACTGACTGACGGGAGCTGTAGTGCAGACAGACCTCCTCTCCACTGACTGACGGGAGCTGTAGTGCAGACAGACCTCCTCACCACTGACTGACGGGAGCTGTAGTGCAGACAGAACTCCTCACCACTGACTGACGGGAGCTGTAGTGCAGACAGACCTCCTCACCACTGACTGACGGGAGCTGTAGTGCAGACAGACCTCCTCACCACTGACTGACGGGAGCTGTAGTGCAGACAGACCTCCTCACCACTGACTGACGGGAGCTGTAGTGCAGACAGACCTCCTCACCACTGACTGACGGGAGCTGTAGTGCAGACAGACCTCCTCACCACTGACTGACGGGAGCTGTAGTGCAGACAGACCTCCTCTCCACTGACTGACGGGAGCTGTAGTGCAGACAGACCTCCTCACCACTGACTGACGGGAGCTGTAGTGCAGACAGACCTCCTCACCACTGACTGACGGGAGCTGTAGTGCAGATGGGGCTGTGTAAGTAAAGTGCTGAAAAAATTATTTTTTTAGAAGCCCACTACACATGCATTTACCAGAAAGTCTCCTAAAGTGAAAACTTTGTCCTCGTGCTTCTTGGCTCTTCACGTCGTTTTGTTCACACGCTAGGTTGCTGTTCAGCGTCCGTTCGAGTGTGCTGCAAGTGCTAGCGAGGAGACGTCACTGGTAGCACGGAAATCTCCTGCCTGGAAAGGGAGACAGAAAATATTCAAGGGGGTACATTGTGTTTGACTGAGCATGGAACACCCCAGAAACCTATTATTCTTGAACCTTTAATCATTTATTATGGCTGGGAATTGCCACGATACAATATTATCATGATACTTCGGTGCCGATGCGATATGTTTTAGCGATTCTCCCGATTCTATATGCCTTTGCACCGATGTCCCAAACACATTTCTCGGCGTGTGTCTGCTGCAGAAGGGACGAGAGAGCCACGAGAACACGCGTTTCAGTCATGGATGGAAAAAAGTGCTGAAAACAAATTGGCTCTAGAGATGGAGAACAAAGCCATGAAGGAAGTGTGTTGGTGCAGGCCCAGAAAACGAGTGCAAAAACACTTGCGATTTAACGTCAACACCGATACGATACAGAGTCAAAAAATAATATCCGTAACATCCCTTTTTTTTGTGAAATTCAATACGTGATGCATTTAGTCGCCTCTATTGATGAAATCAAATCACGAACCGGGCCAAAGTTGGCCTACAAATGGCTGCCATTGTGCTGACAGAAACCCCACTGTGTGTGTTCAGGGCAGGCTGGACTGACCATGGCCATTTGGCAAAAGCCCCTTGTTCATTTGTTGTTTGCTATAAATGTTGTCAATGAACAGGTCCAGACTACAACCTAGACCAAATTTAGACTGTTGTTCTTTACTTTTCTACACTAGTCTCATATTGAAACCAGAGTCTTTTCCACTGTGGGTGGTGCAGGCTTTTGCTCCAGCAGAGCAGTAACGCACCGGATTAATATTATATCATCAGTCTTCAACCACGCCTTTGATTAGTAGAATCGGGTGCTTAGCTATTCAGAAAAAAATACGTTCTGGCACTGAGAAAGCTAGCTAATTCTGTGTGTCGGTGTTTACAATTTAGCGAGGCAACTTCTCCGAAAGTGCCTATGTGTGCTCTATCCAGTCATAGTCAGGCTTCTGTGACTTCCTCATCCTCTCACAGTCCCAGCTCTGTCAGGCTCCGAGCTAGTTAACGAGCTGCGTTGTGAAAGTGAAACGGAGTAGGCCTGCTGTCCCCCCCCCCCCCCCCCCCCCCCCTGTGGAGAGCAAGTTTCCTGCCCCAACTTTGAAGGGCCTGTTTACTTCCGAAGGGATCGGTATTCAGATGGTTTGACTCCTCCTTTGTCCCTTGTAGCGTCGATCCCACTACACACGTCAGAAGACGTGTGCGGGAGTCAATCTCGACTGGAAAAGATCGCCTCATCTAATAAGCTTTGGAAGAGGTTGCTCTTCAGAGGCCAATCTCTGTGAATTTAGCCTATTGCTTTCTAGGCAGGTGTGTGTGTGGGTGTGTGTTGTATCTGTGTGCATTGAGCTTAGGTGTAGATGGGAATTGTATTGCTAATCATCCGTTAGGTATTTGTTTACAGGGCATAAGAGATAAGATGCTATTGTTCTGTAATAAAAGAACGTGATAGTGGGGTTTGCTTTAACACCGGCTGAAGTAGTAAGCTATACATGGCCTGCTCTTTATGATTTACACTACATTAGTCTGTCTCTCTCTCTCTCTCTCTCGCTCTCTCTCTCTCTCTGTCTCTCTCTCTCTCTCTGTCGCTGTCTCTCTCTCTGTCTCTCTCTCTCGCGCTGTCTCTCTGTCGCTCTCTCTCTCTCTGTCGCTGTCTCTCTCTCTGTCGCGCTGTCTCTCTCTTTGTCGCTCTGTCTCTCTGTCGCTGTCTCTCTCTCTCTCTGTCGCGCTGTCTCTCTCTTTGTCGCTCTGTCACTCTGTCTCTCGCTGTCGCTCTGTCACTCTGTCGCTGTCTCTCTCTTTGTCGCTCTGTCTCTCTGTCGCTGTCTCTCTCTTTGTCGCTCTGTCTCTCTCTCTCGCGCTGTCTCTCTCGCTGTCGCTCTGTCTCTCGCTGTCACTCTGTCGCTGTCTCTCTCTTTGTCGCTCTGTCTGTTTCTCTCTTTGTCGCTCTGTCTCTCTGTCGCTGTCTCTCTCTTTGTCGCTCTGTCTGTCTCTCTCTTTGTCGCTCTGTCTCTCTGTCGCTGTCTCTCTCTTTGTCGCTCTGTCTGTCTCTCTCTTTGTCGCTCTGTCTGTCTGTCGCTGTCTCTCTCTTTGTCGCTCTGTCTCTGTCTCTCTCGCTGTCGCTCTGTCTGTCTCTCTCGCTGTCGCTCTGTCTGTCTCTCTGTCGCTGTCTCTCTCTTTGTCGCTCTGTTTCTCTGTCGCTGTCTCTCTCTTTGTCGCTCTGTCTGTCTCGCGCTGTCTCTCTCTTTGTCGCTCTGTCTCTCTGTCGCTGTCTCTCTCGCTGTCGCTCTGTCTGTCTCTCTGTCTCTGTCTCTCTGTCTGTCTGTCTGTCTGTCTCTGTCTGTCTGTATCTGTCTGTCTGTCTCTGTCTCTGTCTCTGTCTCTCTCTCTCTCTCTGTCTGTCTCTCTCTCTCTCTCTCTCTCTGTCTGTCTCTCTGTCTCGGTGTGTGTACTAAAGCCAGGATTACCATACAGCACAGCGGGAATTAATACAGCAGATTGAGAGAAAGCACTAATACCATCGGGCCAGGGTCAGCAACATCGCTACTGTAGTGGGCTGTGACATAGGCTAGTCCTTCCAAACATAAGCGGCCCAAGTGGACATAGTGACTGTTTTAGCCTACAGTGCCACCCCGTCGCCGTCCCAGAAACACTCACTACATCTGACCCGTCTGATCCCTGGCCGGCTTTATGGAAATGATTTGTTTTTAATTTGATAAGGATTTAAAAGATTATCACTGGGATAATGTGTGTGCTCTCCTGGAATTGGCTATGATGACAATCCGACTAGAGGGAGTTACCGAGAGGGAGATGTAGAGGGGGAAAGAGGAAGCGTGCTTGTAAGGGCAGTCCTGAAACCGTGAGGCAAGTAAATAGAGCCGTTTGTATTTTGAGCTTGCTGTGTGTGTGTGTGTGTGTGTGGATTTGTTTGTTTCAGCTCTGTGTGTGTGTCTGTGCGCGCACGCTTGGGGCTGTGCGTATATGTCGTCTTAAGAGTTGTTTGTGTGTTTCTCGAGGTGTGTATTTAGGGTAGTGTGTGTGTGTTTGTGTGACGTTGTAGAGAGCGCAGTGCTGCTACATTCTCCAGGCTTCGCCTGCTGGGCAGAGGTGGGATGTTGACGGCAGCACTGGAAGTGATAGAGAGGAGTCCAGGATAGGGGGGGGGGGGGGGGGGGGGGGGGGGGGGGGGGGCGCTGTATTGTTTGAGCGGGATCAGGGAGAGACGAGAGATGATGTGTGTTGTGTCAACTGGAAGGATGACTGGTGGGGGGCGGAAGCTTCCTCTCCTCGTCTCCTCTCCATCTCTCAATGATCTGAAGTATACAAGTCCTATCCGTTTCAATCCTTGACGGGAATTATTCAACTATTAGTAAGGAGTCGGTGGATTGTTATTGGCTATTGTAGCAGAGAGTGGATTCTGATTGGCCGGTGTGTTGTCTTTAAAAAAATAAAGCCTTTTTCAATGTTAGCTTTATTTGACCAGGCAAGTCAGTTAAGAACAAATTCTTATTTACAATGACGGCCTACCCCGGCCAATCCCGGACGACGCTGGCCCAGTTGTCCGCCGCCCTCTGGGGACTCCAGATCACGGCCCGGTTGTGAGACAGCCTGGAATACAGCCTCTCCGTGGCTCTGTCCAGAAACGGCCTCTCCTCCCTACGGCCGAGGTGCTTCATGCATCTGAAATGGTTGGATTGTTACGGTATCGTAGCAGCTCTGCCTTTTTTCACCTGATTTGGCTACTCAGGAATTTGCTCCAAGTTGCTTATTTACCCATTCAGATGTATCCAAGTCATGTCCACCAGGGATTCGCTGGCTTGTTGTTTCTGCAGCAGTAAGGCAGGCATGCCTATGACTCACCCCTGGGCCCCCAGTGAATGAGGAAGAGTCTACTTCCTGTATCCTGGTTCCTGTGGCTCAGTTAGACAGAGCAGAGGAGAGCTATTACTGACACTGGACTGGGTACAGTTTGGCCCTCCGTAGGCAGATCCAGGACCAGCGCTGTTACTACTGCTACTATTTGTTTAATTCCTACCCTGGTTTTACTTCAGGTTTATTGGTGCTGTACTGGCATCAGCCGCCAGGTTATAAACTGGTAGTTAGTGTCGCCTCAGACACTTTTACTACAGGTTAGTTAGCATTGGTGCTAGCATCAAACAGTATGTTATAAACTACCAGTTAACATTGGTGCTAGCATCAAACAGTATGTTATAAACTAGCAGTTAGCATTGGTGCTAGCATCAACCAGTATGTTATAAACTAGCAGTTAGCATTGGTGCTAGCATCAAACAGTATGTTATAAACTACCAGTTAGCATTGGTGCTAGCATCAAACAGTATGTTATAAACTAGCAGTTAGCATTGGTGCTAGCATCAACCAGTATGTTATAAACTAGCAGTTAGCATTGGTGCTAGCATCAAACAGTATGTTATAAACTAGCAGTTAGCATTGGTGCTAGCATCAACCAGTATGTTATAAACTAGCAGTTAGCATTGGTGCTAGCATCAACCAGTATGTTATAAACTAGCAGTTAGCATTGGTGCTAGCATCAAACAGTATGTTATAAACTAGCAGTTAACATTGGTGCTAGCATCAACCAGTATGTTATAAACTAGCAGTTAACATTGGTGCTAGCATCAACCAGTATGTTATAAACTAGCAGTTAGCATTGGTGCCGCGCTAGTTACCGTCTTCTAGTGTTATCCTTTCTGTTGTTATTCAGTGTTATCTGAACCTGCCAGGTCTGGTCCAGCCCAATACAGCAGAACCATTCACACCACACTAATGATGTCAGGTAAACAACGATCCACGAGAGAATTTCGAATAAACTGTGCTGTGTGTGTGTGTGTGCGTGCGCGCCTGGCCTCCTGCCCAACTCTAGTAGGTCTACAGCTGAAGTGCTTTTCTGAGAGAACAAAATAAATCCCATTGAATTAATCAATACAATAAACAACAGAAGCTGGTTGTCTCTAAACGCTTTGTCTCTCTCTCGCCCCCCGCTCTCTCTCTCGCGCCCTCCCCTCTCTTGCGCCCCCCTCTCTCTCGCCCCCCGTCTCTCCTGCTCTCTCGCCTACCCTCCCTCTCTCGCCCCCTCTCTCTCTCTCTCTCGCGCCCCCCTCTCTCTAGCCCCCCGTCTCTCCTGCTCTCTCACCTACCCTCCCTCTCTCTCTCTCGCCATACCCTCCCTCACTCGCCCCCTCTTTCTCACGCCCGTGCCACTGGCTCACTGGCAGTAATAGACACATCTAAGATCTCTCCCTCTCTCAGGCAAGGTGTCCGTCTGGCCAATGTGCTGCCATGTGGAACGTGCTCTACTCTCCTGCATCTGTGTGTGTGTGGTAACATTCCTCTCTCCTGTGTGTGGAAACATTCCTCTCTCCTGTGTGTGTGGTAACTTTCCTCTCTCCTGTGTGTGTGCAAATGGGCCCGTGGAGGGGGGCGCTAATTGATGAATTCTCCCCTGCCCTCCTCTCATTAACACCCTCTCTGAGGGCAAGCTGCTCCGGTCCTCTGTTTGCCTGCTCCTCACCATCCTGTCAGGGGACCGGCGGGGACAGGTGGCAGGAAGGGAGAGGCTCAAACCAGGGCAGGGATGAAGGTGGAGGGGAGATGAAAGGAGAGATGAGAGAGGAGAGGGCAGGGAGGAAGAGAAAGAGGTTGCAGAGTGGGGAGGGGAGTCCAGTGCTCTGTGATTTGTATCAATGCCCTGTCTATGTGCATTTCCCTTTTTTTGAAGTGGAGCTCATTGTAGCCTTGTGTCCCATAGGGGATGAAGAGGGGTAATTAAGTATGTTTCTAACATTTTATTCTCCTCCCTCTCTCTCTCTCTCTCTCTCTCTCTCTCTCTCTCTCTCTCTCCCTCTCTCTCTCTCTCTCTCTCTCAGTATTCGCAGTGTGATGCAGAAGTACCTAGAGGAGAGAGATGAGCTGACGTTCGACAAAATCTTCAACCAGAAGATTGGTGAGTAGCCTCGGTGTGATAATGGACGCTTGTCCTTTTCCCTACGCGGACAACCACGAGAATCATAGCACCACGTCTCACACAGACACACAAGGAATGTATGCTGGGAGCTGTTGACTTGGGATAGGTTTGTGCTTCGTGTGTGTGTGTGTGTGGACGGTAGGATGACACCGCGTTTCTCTGGTCCCGTCTTGCCTGACGACACCCTACTTCCCTATTCGAGCTGACCTCTGCCGGCTTTATGCGGCTGCTGATTGGCTGATCCTGTTCTACCCCCCCCCCCCCCCTCGACCAACAGACACTACCGAGGATCCCCGTGGTAACTGAACGGTTCCTCACCGTGGCCGACCCAAAGCACCGGGGCGTCAAAACCCACTTTTCAGTTTGCAATCGGTGCGCGTAGCCAGGACCTTCAGCCACCTGTCAGCTAAGCCTGTGCCTGGTCTCCACCCAGTATCACAGTGAGCCAGTGGCGGTTGTCTGTACCAGGGGACCAGAGCCCTGCAGGCTTTCATTGACTTTACTTACTGCTGCTCGGCTCTGTCTCGCCTCCCCTCGGAGACCAACCAGGCTGCTGCGCTAATTCTGGTAGCTTAACGCGCGCAGCCTCGTGTGTCGTCAGGCGCTGGCGGCAGTCAGTTCCAGCGGTCTTGGTGTCACCTCTACGTTGGCCGCTTTTTGAAATTGAACACACATCACCGACAGTGTCACTGCCGTCTGTTTGTGGAGTCTGCTGGGTACGAGTCGGCCTGCGCTGGGTACGAGTCGGCCTGCGCTGGGTACGAGTCGGCCTGCGCTGGGTACGAGTCGGCCTGCGCTGGGTACGAGTCGGCCTGCGCTGGGTACGAGTCGGCCTGCGCTGGGTACGAGTCGGCCTGCGCTGGGTACGAGTCGGCCTGCGCTGGGTACGAGTCGGCCTGCGCTGGGTACGAGTCGGCCTGCGCTGGGTACGAGTCGGCCTGCGCTGGGTACGAGTCGGCCTGCGCTGGGTACGAGTCGGCCTGCGCTGGGTACGAGTCGGCCTGCGCTGGGTACGAGTCGGCCTGCGCTGGGTACGAGTCGGCCTGCGCTGGTTACGAGTCGGCCTGCGCTGGTTACGAGTCGGCCTGCGCTGGGTACGAGTCGGCCTGCGCTGGGTACGAGTCGGCCTGCGCTGGGTACGAGTCGGCCTGCGCTGGGTACGAGTCGGCCTGCGCTGGTTACGAGTCGGCCTGCGCTGGGACCTCTTGGTGAACTGATGCCGTTTCTACGCAGCCGTGTGTGTCGTCCGCGTGTGTGTGTGCTCGTGTTGTGGCGAGCACGGTACGCTGTCATCGTATTGGGTTTGACAGAGAAGAGGGATAATATTGCTCCTCTTTAGCTGTGTTTCTCTGGGCTGTGTACGGGCTGCAGACACGGGTCAACACACTCACGTATGTGTACAGCTGTGTGTCCCTGGGGCCTATTAGACCGGGGCTATACATGTCCGTACCAGAGCATGGGGGAAGGTTAGGAGGCCCCTGGCACCGTCACAGTCGTCCAGCCCCTTCTCTCTCTCTCTCTCTCTCTCTCTCTGTGTCTCTCTCTCTCTGTGTCTCTCTCTGTGTGTCTGTCTCTCTCTGTCTTTCTCTGTGTGTCTCTCTCTGTGTGTCTCTCTCTGTGTGTCTATCTCTGTGTGTGTCTATCTCTGTGTGTGTCTATCTCTGTGTGTGTCTATCTCTGTGTGTGTCTATCTCTGTGTGTGTCTATCTCTGTGTGTGTCTATCTCTGTGTGTCTCTATCTCTGTGTGTCTCTATCTCTGTGTGTCTTTCTCTGGGCTCTGCTGTGGCTGCTCTATTTTCCTCTCTCGTCTCTCCTCTCCCCACTGTCTGACTCTCACTGGGTCGGCCTACTGTGAGGTCTTGATGCTGCACTGCCATACAGAGATCTCTCCTTCCCTGTCCCCCAGTCTACTCTCTCCCTCCTTCCACCTCTCCCTCCCTGTCCCCCAGTCTACTCTCTCCCTCCTTCCACCTCTCCCTCCCTGTCCTCCAGTCTGCTCTCTCCCTCCTTCCACCTCTCCCTCCCTGTCCTCCAGTCTACTCTCTCCCTCCTTCCACCTCTCCCTCCCTGTCCCCCAGTCTGCTCTCTCCCTCCTTCCACCTCTCCCTCCCTGTCCCCCAGTCTGCTCTCTCCCTCCTAGCAGGTGACACCAGCGTGCCTGTGAGGGGCTGAGAGGAGAGCGAGAGAGGGGCTCTTTCCTTCTCAGATGCACACACACACACGTAAGCTGTCATATGGGTGTGTAAGACTTTGTTTACATCGGCATAGGCTTGGGGCACAGAGCTGATTGTCCAAGATAGCCAAGCACACTGGCCTTCTGGCGACTGGAACTCTAAGCTCTGATTGGTTCTCCTAGAGACCCCCGTAGACCTCCTCCCGTCTGAATATTTCATTCCCCTCTGTCTGTTTCTCTCTCTCTCTCTCTCTCTCTCTCTCTCTCTCTCTCTCTCTCTCTCTCTCTCTCTCTCTCTCTCTCTTTCCATCTGTCAGAGTTCTGGAATGGATGGTGTGAGAGTTGTGCATTGCCTAGCAACTGCTGGTTGCCATGGGAACTCGGCTGAACTAG
>NC_092175.1:8784621-8802121 GCF_045791955.1 Oncorhynchus clarkii lewisi
TAAAAAATATATATATTTGTAGCAATCATAGTAAATACCTCCAGTCAACCTGTGCAATGTGTTCAGAGATGAAACCGATCGCGTTCTCCCTTTAGTTTACATTATTAAGCTTTCCATAGTTCCCCGGAACTGTTGAGCCAGTCACGTGTGTTTGTAAACGGCACAAGGGGGAGGGGGGGGGATGGTCCAGCTGTGGATTGACAGGGGTCGTGCTTCTTTAGTTTGTTTGTTGCTTCGGTAGAGTGATCAGGGATGTGCAGCTATAGTTTTCCAAAACAGCATCATTTTCATCAGATGAAAACAGAAGTGCAACGCTCTTTGGCTGGCAGCCGCACAAGTAAATGAGCTCACGTTGGGGGCCGTCATATTTCTGTCCTTTAGGCCTGTCATAGAAAGAATGGAGGCGGCTACATTTCCTAACGGTTTTGCTTCAAGTTCAGCGTGCCTTTCTCCCTAGAGGGAAAATAGGCTGGCTACACCGGGGGAACAGAAGCTACACGCCAGTCAGAGCGCTGCCTGTTAGCGGGGTGTCAAGAGGTGCAGCTGAAGCACAAAATGTGTCCGATGCTGAGCAGAAATTACAACAAGAAGCTTTTCAGATCTGCGTTCGCAGAACGCAGCAAGATAAGAATGAAAAATCCTTGCCTGAAATACGTTAACACGAACCCCTAAGTTTGACTTGCTAACCTAAGTAAGTGGCTGAATTAATTAAGTTGACGGGGCATATTGTGTTCGCTGCCTGTCTCTGTCTCTCTCTGTCTCTGTCTCTCTCTGTCTCTCTCTGTCTCTGTCTCTCTCCGTCTCTGTCTCTCTCCGTCTCTGTCTCTCTCCGTCTCTGTCTCTCTCCGTCTCTGTCTCTCTCCGTCTCTGTCTCTCTCCGTCTCTGTCTCTCTCCGTCTCTGTCTCTCTCCGTCTCTGTCTCTCTCTGTCTGTCTGTCTCTCTGTCTCTGTCTCTCTGTCTCTGTCTCTCTCTCTGTCTCTCTCTCTGTCAGTCTCTCTGTCGCTCTCTCTCTCTCTCTCTGTCTCTCTCTCTGTCTCTCTCTCTGTCTCTCTCTCTGTCTCTCTCTCTGTCTCTGTCTCTCGCTCTCTCTCTCGCTCTCTGTCTCTCTCTCTGTCTCTCTCTCTGTCTCTCTCAAAATTCAATTCAAGGGCTTTATTGGCATGGGAAACATGTGTTAACATTGCCAAAGCAAGTGAGGTAGATAATATATAAAGTGAAATAAACAATAAAAATTAACAGTAAACATCTCTCTCCCTGTCTCTCTCTCTGTCTCTCTGTCTCTCTCCCTCTCTCTTTGCACAATGTCTCTGATTCACATTGGCTAGTAAAATGTAGCTCGGTAGCTCCTGCCTGTGTATGCCACAGGAAGTAGTTTTGGTGTGGGGGTGCTGCGATTTGTTTAACATATTTCTATATATATCTTCACCTTTTTGCATTTGTACTGGGGGTGAGATGCAGAATGTTTTTTTTGTCCACGCTGAAGACATCTAGTCTATCGGTCTGCTAACACAGAACTAGTAAAGGCCAAGTGCACTAGTTTTGTCCCCAGAAAATGTACCGAATATATTTGAGTGTTTACCCGCATTTGTAACTTGAGTCTGATAGTTATCTGTACTAAACAGTTCATCTGGCAAGACTTTCTTGATATGCTTTCCAGTTTCTTGAAATACTTTGCAAATGCAACCTATTTCTACCTGAGAACTGAAATGATCAATTCGTTCCTTTTTCCATTTCCGTAGACTCTCTTATCCAGAGTAACTGACATTAGTGAGTACATTTACATCTTTTTTCATACTGAATCCTGAAAAAATAAATATGTCAAAAATCAAATAAATCTTTTTTCCGGGGGATGCTGCAGCACCCTCAGCACCCCTACTTCCCGTGGCTATGTGTACATATATATGTATATGAGCTGGATTGCCTGTCTGCAATTTAGTTTATTTTCGTTTGTGCTCGTTAGCATGTCTAGCTAGCAGCCCTCCATGGAAATTCGCATGTACTTGTGCTAATTCCGTTAGCATTCTGGTAATGGACGCCCGATGGGATTTTTTTGTTGTTGCGATTTTTCGAGCCCCCTTGTGCACTAAGCCGGTAATACCATACATCCTGGTGTGAGAGAAGGACGGTATTACAACATGAACATCTGGATACCGCCCAGCCCTACTTCACAGGCTCATAATGAAACTGAAGGAGGTTTGACAGCATCTGGCGTGCGTGGGCAAGAGGAAGCAAAAGACCAGAGTGATGACCTGAAATAACTTGTCGACAGGAAGTTGGTCGTGTTGAAATATCTATGGTACTTAAGTGCTGCCAACACCTCATAAGGTGTGTGTGTCTGCTCTAAAGTAGCAGCAAAGTTCTATGTATTTTTTTATCTACCTGCCACAGTGGCTGGTGGACCAAAAATGTAATTTCACACCCTGCTCCAGACTAACCTTTCCCCCCCGGTGCCCACTAACCTTTCCCCCCCGGTGCCCACTAACCTTTCCCCCCCCCGGTGCCCACTAACCTTTCCCCCCCCCGGTGCCCACTAACCTTTCCCCCCCCCCGGTGCCCACTAACCTTTTCCCACCCCCCGGTGCCCACTAACCTTTTCCCACCCGGTGCCCACTAACCTTTCCCCCCGGTGCCCACTAACCTTTTAGTGTGACCTTTTCCCCCCCGGTGCCCACTGACCTTTTCCCCCCGGTGCCCACTAACCTTTCCCCCCCGGTGCCCACTAACCTTTCCCCCCCGGTGCCCACTAACCTTTCCCCCCCGGTGCCCACTAACCTTTCCCCCCCGGTGCCCACTAACCTTTCCCCCCCGGTGCCCACTAACCTTTCCCCCCCCGGTGCCCACTAACCTTTCCCCCCCGGTGCCCACTAACCTTTCCCCCCCGGTGCCCACTAACCTTTTCCCCCCGGTGCCCACTAACCTTTTCCCCCCGGTGCCCACTAACCTTTTCCCCCCGGTGCCCACTAACCTTTTCCCCCCGGTGCCCACTAACCTTTCCCCCCGGTGCCCACTAACCTTTTCCCCCCGGTGCCCACTAACCTTTCCCCCCGGTGCCCACTAACCTTTTCCCCCCGGTGCCCACTAACCTTTTCCCCCCGGTGCCCACTAACCTTTCCCCCCGGTGCCCACTAACCTTTCCCCCCGGTGCCCACTAACCTTTCCCCCCGGTGCCCACTAACCTTTCCCCCCCGGTGCCCACTAACCTTTCCCCCCCCGGTGCCCACTAACCTTTCCCCCCCCGGTGCCCACTAACCTTTCCCCCCGGTGCCCACTAACCTTTCCCCCCCCGGTGCCCACTAACCTTTCCCCCCCCGTTGCCCACTAACCTTTCCCCCCCCGTTGCCCACTAACCTTTTCCCCCCGGTGCCCACTGACCTTTTAGTGTAACCTTTTCCCCCCGGTGCCCACTAACCTTTCCCCCCGGTGCCCACTAACCTTTCCCCCCGGTGCCCACTAACCTTTCCCCCCGGTGCCCACTAACCTTTCCCCCCCGGTGCCCACTGACCTTTCCCCCCGGTGCCCACTAACCTTTCCCCCCCCGGTGCCCACTAACCTTTCCCCCCCCGGTGCCCACTAACCTTTTCCCCCGGTGCCCACTAACCTTTTCCCCCCCGGTGCCCACTAACCTTTTCCCCCCGGTGCCCACTGACCTTTTAGTGTAACCTTTTCCCACCCGGTGCCCACTAACCTTTTCCCCCCGGTGCCCACTAACCTTTTCCCCCCGGTGCCCACTAACCTTTTCCCCCCGGTGCCCACTAACCTTTTCCCCCCGGTGCCCACTAACCTTTTCCCCCCGGTGCCCACTAACCTTTTCCCCCCGGTGCCCACTAACCTTTTCCCCCCGGTGCCCACTAACCTTTCCCCCCCGGTGCCCACTAACCTTTCCCCCCCGGTGCCCACTAACCTTTTCCCCCCGGTGCCCACTAACCTTTTCCCCCCGGTGCCCACTAACCTTTTCCCCCCGGTGCCCACTAACCTTTTCCCCCCGGTGCCCACTAACCTTTCCCCCCGGTGCCCACTAACCTTTTCCCCCCGGTGCCCACTAACCTTTCCCCCCGGTGCCCACTAACCTTTTCCCCCCGGTGCCCACTAACCTTTCCCCCCGGTGCCCACTAACCTTTCCCCCCGGTGCCCACTAACCTTTCCCCCCGGTGCCCACTAACCTTTCCCCCCCGGTGCCCACTAACCTTTCCCCCCGGTGCCCACTAACCTTTCCCCCCCCGGTGCCCACTAACCTTTCCCCCCGGTGCCCACTAACCTTTCCCCCCCCGGTGCCCACTAACCTTTCCCCCCCCGTTGCCCACTAACCTTTCCCCCCCCGTTGCCCACTAACCTTTTCCCCCCGGTGCCCACTGACCTTTTAGTGTAACCTTTTCCCCCCGGTGCCCACTAACCTTTCCCCCCGGTGCCCACTAACCTTTCCCCCCGGTGCCCACTAACCTTTCCCCCCGGTGCCCACTAACCTTTCCCCCCCGGTGCCCACTGACCTTTCCCCCCGGTGCCCACTAACCTTTCCCCCCGGTGCCCACTAGCCTTTCCCCCCCCGGTGCCCACTAACCTTTTCCCCCGGTGCCCACTAACCTTTTCCCCCCCGGTGCCCACTAACCTTTTCCCCCCGGTGCCCACTGACCTTTTAGTGTAACCTTTTCCCACCCGGTGCCCACTAACCTTTTCCCCCCGGTGCCCACTAACCTTTTCCCCCCGGTGCCCACTAACCTTTTCCCCCCGGTGCCCACTAACCTTTTCCCCCCGGTGCCCACTAACCTTTTCCCCCCGGTGCCCACTAACCTTTTCCCCCCGGTGCCCACTAACCTTTTCCCCCCAGTGCCCACTAACCTTTTCCCCCGGTGCCCACTAACCTTTCCCCCCGGTGCCCACTAACCTTTGCCCCCCGGTGCCCACTGACCTTTTAGTGTAACCTTTCCCCCCGGTGCCCACTAACCTTTCCCCCCGGTGCCCACTAACCTTTCCCCCCGGTGCCCACTAACCTTTCCCCCCGGTGCCCACTAACCTTTCCCCCCGGTGCCCACTAACCTTTCCCCCCGGTGCCCACTAACCTTTCCCCCCGGTGCCCACTAACCTTTCCCCCCGGTGCCCACTAACCTTTCCCCCCCGGTGCCCACTAACCTTTCCCCCCCGGTGCCCACTAACCTTTCCCCCCCGGTGCCCACTAACCTTTCCCCCCCGGTGCCCACTAACCTTTCCCCCCGGTGCCCACTAACCTTTCCCCCCGGTGCCCACTAACCTTTTCCCTTGGTGGAACCAGACAATGATTTGGTAGCACCATCCTTTTCTTCTGCGGCCTCACAGAATAGAAAATAAAGAAGTTATATATATATATATATATATAGTCATTGCCTGTACTTTATTAAGAGGTGTAATCGACTACTGAGATGGTATTCAGACAACCTGTTGTTTCATCAAACACGTCCATGCAGGAATGCACGATTCAATATATTATTTTATGCTCAACCTGACCCCGTGACCCTGTCCTGAATTCTGGGTTGACGATTATGATATCGTTGTATTTGACTGTTAAAATAGAATGCAAAAGTAAAAGATGTATTTTGTTCAATAGAGATGACTGCCTACAATAGAGATGACTTTGCCTACAATAGAGATGACTGCGTACAATAGAGATGACTGCCTACAATAGAGATGACTGCCTACAATAGAGATGACTGCCTACAATAGAGATGACTGCCTACAATAGAGATGACTTTGCCTACAATAGAGATGACTTTGCCTACAATAGAGATGACTGCCTACAATAGAGATGACTGCCTACAATAGAGATGACTTTGCCTACAATAGAGATGACTGCCTACAATAGAGATGACTGCCTACAATAGAGATGACTGCCTATGACTGCCTACAATAGAGATGACTGCCTACAATAGAGATGACTGGCTACAATAGAGATGACTGCCTACAATAGAGATGACTGCCTACAATAGAGATGACTGCCTACAATAGAGATGACTGCCTACAATAGAGATGACTTTGCCTACAATAGAGATGACTTTGCCTACAATAGAGATGACTTTGCCTACAATAGAGATGACTGCCTACAATAGAGATGACTGCCTACAATAGAGATGACTGCCTACAATAGAGATGACTTTGCCTACAATAGAGATGACTTTGCCTACAATAGAGATGACTTTGCCTACAATAGAGATGACTTTGCCTACAATAGAGATGACTTTGCCTACAATAGAGATGACTTTGCCTACAATAGAGATTACTTTGCCTACAATAGAGATGACTCTGCCTACAATAGAGATGCCTCTGTCTACAATAGAGATGCCTCTGTCTACAATAGAGATGCCTCTGCCTACAATAGAGATGACTTTGCCTACAATAGAGAAGACTTTGCCTACAATAGAGATGACTTTGCCTACAATAGAGATGCCTCTGTCTACAATAGAGATGCCTCTGTCTACAATAGAGATGCCTCTGCCTACAATAGAGATGACTTTGCCTACAATAGAGAAGACTTTGCCTACAATAGAGATGACTTTGCCTACAATAGAGATGACTTTGCCTACAATAGAGATGACTTTGCCTACAATAGAGATGACTTTGCCTACAATAGAGATGACTTTGCCTACAATAGAGAAGACTTTGCCTACAATAGAGATGACTTTGCCTACAATAGAGATGACTTTGCCTACAATAGAGATGACTTTGCCTACAATAGAGATGCCTCTGCCTACAATAGAGATGCCTCTGCCTACAATAGAGATGACTTTGCCTACAATAGAGAATACTTTGCCTACAATAGAGATGCATTTGCCTACAATAGAGATGCATTTGCCTACAATAGAGAATACTTTTCCTACAATAGAGAAGACTTTGCCTACAATAGAGAAGACTTTGCCTACAATAGAGAAGACTTTGCCTACAATAGAGATGCATTTGCCTACAATAGAGATGCATTTGCCTACAATAGAGATGCATTTGCCTACAATACAGATGCATTTGCCTACATCTGAATGTGCACTCATATCATGGGCTTATTTATCTGGGGCTAATTCACCACCCGAGTAAGTGGGAACTCCACACGTTAGCTAGATTGAGAGTGGGATGAGTGTCTCGCTCGTCACAGAACCAGTTCCCTGCGAAACGGGCACAAGGCAGGGACTTTCATTACAGGAATCATAAGGATAATGCACATTACTGTTTGACCAAGTCAAAAAAACAACCTGGTACGTTTGGAGTGAGGTGACCACGGAGAATGTGCAGCTCGCGTGGATGCGACCAATCCATTTCGCTACTTGCACAGCCAAGTCAAAGGGTCCCAAAATGGGACTATATGGTTGCAGTCTGGAGCCCTGAGCAGGTTTTGTTCCTCTTGAGCGTAAAAGTGTTTGTTTCTGGATAAAGGTGGGTGTGGGGACGGTTTAAGCATGGACGCACACTTTTTCTGTTATGATTAGACACTTCCTGTATAGTGACGAGAGATGGAAAGACAGAACAGAGGGGGGGGGGGGGGGGGGTTGTCTACATGGATATATTGAAGGAAAGACATTGTGAGCCGGGAGAAAGATGGGAGTGAGAGAGAGGGAGAAAGACAAATGGAGCGTCCTACATCAAAGGACTGGAGCGAGAGAGTGGAGATGGATGGAGGAGAGGTGTGTTTTGAGTGGACTGTTGAGCTGTGAGGTAGAGAGACTTAGTCAACACCTTATATTCAGACCCTTCAGGTGATTCCAGTAAGCACAGAGAAGCATCTCATCCTGTGTGTGTGTGTGTGTGTGTGTGTGTGTGTGTGTGTGCGCTCTCTGAGACCATTTTGTTGAATTAGCTAGCGAGCGCTGACGTGTCCTGTGATTGTTAATCCCTGGCTCCAGTGACATATAAAATCTTTCTCTTTCACCCTTATTCCAAATAACACCCGTCGTGCCCGCCCGGGTGTGCGAGCGCGCGCTCATTGCACACACACACACCCTCGCTGCAAACAAGGATCCTCTCTGCACACGTTAATCCCGACGTGGGTGTGCGCGAGGTCGCAGTAAGGCAAAATTCTTGTTCTCTTGTGTGTGTGTGTGTCTTGTCTGTTTGCGTGCCACTCTGACAGGAACAGAGGAGGACGGGGAGAGGGAGGGGCTTGGCCTGGAGAGGAAATACTGTGTAGGGTCTGGAGAAGAGATAAAGGAGAGGGGGAAGAGGAGAGAATAAAGTGGTTTTGTTTTTCCTCCCTGCGTGTGTCTGCCTGTGTGTGTCTGTCTGCCTGTGTGTGTGTGTCTGTCTGCCTGTGTGTGTGTGTCTGTCTGCCTGTGTGTGTGTGTCTGTCTGCCTGTGTGTGTCTGTCTGCCTGTGTGTGTCTGTCTGCCTGTGTGTGTCTGTCTGCCTGTGTGTCTGTCTGTGTCTGTCTGTGTGTGTTCACACCGCTGGTCAGATGGACGCCGTTGGAAAAGAAGACCCACAAACGCTGAAGTGGCGCGTCAAGCAGTATGTAGGGGTGGGGGGGGTTTAGCTCTGCGTCAAGCAGTATGTGGGGGGGGGGGTTTAGTTCTGCGTCAAGCAGTATGTAGGGGTGGGGGGGGGGGGGTTTAGCTCTGTGTCAAGCAGTATGTAGGGGTGGGGGGGGGGGGGGGGGTTTAGCTCTGCGTCAAGCAGTATGTAGCGGTGGGGGGGGGTTTAGCTCTGCGTCAAGCAGTATGTAGGGGTGGGGTGGAGGGGGGGGGGGGTTTAGCTCTGCGTCAAGCAGTATGTAGGGGTGGGGTGGAGGGGGTGGGTTTAGCTCTGTGTCAAGCAGTATGTAGGGGTAGGGGGGGGTTAGCTCTGTGTCAAACAGTATGTAGGGGTGGGGGCGGGGGTTTAGCTCTGCGTCAAGCAGTATGTAGGGGTGGGGGGGGGGTTTAGCTCTGCGTCAAGCAGTATGTAGGGGTGGGGGGGGGGGGTTAGCTCTGCGTCAAGCAGTATGTAGGGGTGGGGGGGGGGGTTTAGCTCTGCGTCAAGCAGTATGTAGTGGTGGGGTGGAGGGGGGGGTTTAGCTCTGCGTCAAGCAGTATGTAGGGGTCGGGGGGGGTTAGCTCTGTGTCAAGCAGTATGTAGGGGTGGGGTGGGGGGGGGTTTAGCTCTGCGTCAAGCAGTATGTAGGAGTGGGGGGGGTTTAGCTCTGCGTCAAGCAGTATGTAGGGGTGGGGGGGGGGGTTTAGCTCTGCGTCAAGCAGTATGTAGGGGTGGGGGGGAGGGTTTAGCTCTGCGTCAAGCAGTATGTAGGGGTGGGGGGGGGGTTTTAGCTCTGTGTCAAGCAGTATGTGGGGGGGGGGGGGGGGGGGGTTTAGCTCTGCGTCAAGCAGTATGTAGGGGTGGTGGGGTGGGGTTTAGCTCTGCGTCAAGCAGTATGTAGGGGTGGGGTTTAGCTCTGTGTCAAGCAGTATGTAGGGGGGGGGGTTTAGCTCTGTGTCAAGCAGTATGTGGGGGGGGGGGGTTAGCTCTGTGTCAAGCAGTATGTGGGGGGGGGGGGGTTAGCTCTGTGTCAAGCAGTATGTAGGGGGTGGGGTTTAGCTCTGCGTCAAGTAGTATGTAGGGGTGAGGGGGGGGTTTAGCTCTGCGTCAAGCAGTATGTAGGGGTGAGGGGGGGGTTTAGCTCTGCGTCAAGGCCTTATGCACTTTGTACTACAGAGGGGAAATTTGGCGATTCGCTCATCATCACGATGTTCATCAGTACAGTCACCTCCCCGGCTGGACCATCTCACGGTCTCGTGCTGCCGTAGCTCGGCGTTTGCCACAGAACCTCCTTTCTTTTTCTTTTTTTTAACTGGGTGTGTTTGTCTGATTTATAACGTGTGCAGCTAGCGACTCGAACGGCGTCTCCTCAGACGGCGCCTTTTTTTAAGTGACTCAGTGGGACAAATGACAAAAGAGATGAGATGCGATTCCCTCCGTTCTGAGGTAGTAAACAGTGCATCATTCTCCCTCCCCCCTCTCTCTTTCTCTCTGGGAGGTAATGAAGAGACGCTGCTCATGACAGCTCAGTTAAAAGACATGCCTCTGAACTGCGACGTTTTTTTGGGGGGGCTGGGTGTGTCCGTGCGTGGCTCACACGCATAGTCTATGAGCAGAGGTCTTGTTTTACATCGATTTAGCCAGAAAATCCCTAGATTTGCGAGCGCCTGTTTATCTGGAACCTGTGCCTTGCGCCATTCTCTTTAAATTTCCCCCCACATGGGCCAGCCCCCCCTTGGCATTTTGCGTTCCAGCCAATGAGCTTCAGCCCCTCCTCCATTTGAGTGACAGCTTGCCAGAAGCACACACGGCAGAGGGAGTGCAAGGATATGGCGCACATATACGATGTAATACGCCCATTTTCGGGGACCACTTTTGCCTGGTGAACGCCCCTTTCAGAACTACTGGCTAAAAAAAGTATGCCAAGTACCCGAGAATCTCTTTAACCGCAGCACACTCGTTCATCTAGTTTGGTGTGTCTGTGCGTGCGTAAGTGTTAGCCTGAGTGTGTTGTGTGTGTGAGGGTACTCTGTGTGAGGGTACTCTGTGTGTACAGTGTTACTGTGAGATGACTTCATTCTTTAAACAACCTTGTCTTCCTGTGACAGGGAGGCCAGAGTTGACTGTTGTGGTGTTTTGTGTACAGTGACAGTCGCTCGTAGAGAGGAGAAGTGTGACTGTTGTGGTGTTTTGTGTACAGTGACAGTCGTTCGTAGAGAGGAGAAGTGTGACTGCTGGTGAAGACTGTTCTAACGTCCTCTTCTCTTTTTTCCCCTCTCTCCTCTACCCATCCTCCTCCACCTGTCCCTCCTCCTCGCCCCCAACTTCTGGTAGCCAAGGTTTCTACCCGGGCAGGGTTGTCGCATGTGCTTCCTGGTGGGGGGCGAGGCCTAGTCGAATCAATTTATGGGATGTCGTCTGACAAAATGGACTGGATCTGTATTGCTCTGCTCCCGGTGGTTTTAGGGCCGCTCGTATTTGGACCTTTTCTGTAAACCCACGCTACGAGTTCTACCACTGCAGAGAAGAGCGATCAGGTGGGGGAAGGATTTGGAGCGAAGGGGAAGACGACGCCCAGTAGCATACGTGTTTTTGTCTCTGCAAGGTTGTTCCCTGTGTCATCTCGTTAGCCCGTCTATTTTAGCGGCAGTAATGCTAATTGGCTAATGCCCCGGGAACAGATGGGCGCACGCGCCGGGAAGGCAACGGGCGGGTTACCACGGCGACCCCCGGGCTAGTTTCTGAGCGCTGTTTCCGACGGGTTCCAGTAGATGGTGTGTGTGGCGAGCGTTTTTTTTTTATATATAATTTTTTTTTTTTGTGATAATATGCAGACTGTAGAGATTCGAGCTGACGGCGCTATCACTCCCTGTCATTGTGGTCCGTCTGAGTCACATTGCAGACTGTCTGTGTGTCTGATAGGGGATTGGCTCAATGAGATGAGAATCTTGTTCTGTTAAGGCCAATCCACTACAGGCCTAAGTCTCGAAGGAAAGGGCTGTGTGTGGAAGTCAACCCCGGCTGCTTTGTTGGCAGTGGCGTGGACTTCTCCTGCAGTTAATTCAAAACACACACACACACGTGTACACAAATAGAATTGTATAATTGGTGTCGTAATGTCAAAGAAACAACTATGTGTGTGTATTCTCGCTGATGGTGTGTGTTTCTCTGTTTTCAGGTTTTCTGCTGTTCAAAGATTTCTGTTTGACTGAAATCGACGAGGCCGTGCCACAGCTCAAGTTCTACGAAGAGGTAGGAACATGTACACTACATGACCAAAAGTATGTGGACACCTGCCCGTCAAACATCTCATTCCAAACTCAAGATTTAAGATTCAAGATTGTGAGTGTGCTGCGGTTAAAGATTGCTGCGGTTAAAGATTTTACACGCCTGTCAACAACGGGTGTGGCTGAAAGAGTCTGGATCCACTCGTTTGAAGGGGTGTCCACATACTTTTGTAGATAACTTGTATATCTTTCAATCTGTCTGTCTCTTTACCCCTCGCTTTCTCACTCTCTCTCTCACTCTCTCTCTCACTCTCTCTCTCACTCTCTCTCTCACTCACTCACTCACTCACTCACTCACTGACATTGGTCAGAGATCAGGAGTCTAGTATGTTGTCCGTTGGATTTGTGTGCATGTGAGACGTTTGAGATTAGGCTAATTCCATGGTGTGTTTCAGAGGAAGTGTGTGTGTGTGTTAACCCCTGTGTGTGTCAGATTAAGGACTACGAGAAGTTGGACTCTGAAGAGGAGAGGTTGTGCCGTAGCAGACAGATCTATGACGGCTACATCATGAAGGAACTCCTCTCCTGCTCACATGTAAGGACACGGACACACGCCCAACACAGCGTAACCGAGTCGCCTTAAAACCAGCACACCCACGTCAACCTGAAATGTGTTTATGTTCCTCTCAGGGAGGAAGTGATTAGACACAAACCCCAACCGTACTAAAACCGTTGGAATGCCAAACTGCACTGGGAATGACTCATTTATTGTTGCTATATTTGTTTCACCCCCCATATTCTTGTGGATTCCCCCTTTCCCTCTGTTTCTGTCTCTCTCAGGCCTTCTCTAAGAAAGCAGTGGATCACGTTCAGACTCACCTGGCCAAGAAGCAGGTGCCTCCCTCTCTCTTCCAGGTGAGTAACACGCGCTCACGCTCTGACTCCCATGTGTGTGTCTGCGCAGCCCCAAACCCGGGGGGGACGCGAACTCTGCTGCTTTTCACGGCAATATTCGCCGTTTCGGTTCCCCAAAAAATCCACGCGAATCGTGTGGCTGTGAAGCAGCAACAACAGCAACAACAACAACAACAACAAACAGGTTATGATGGGAGGGTCTGTTTCTCATGTGGAAATCATTGGCTGAGCACAGAATGCATCCCTACGCTCCCTCCAAAAAGAACCCGAAACGGACTTCAGAGTGTGAAGTTGGTCTACTAAAGTGCCTATTTACATAGTTTTGTTCACGCGCTAGGTCATTTTTTTCAAGGTTTACGTTTGAAGCGGCTGCCTGCCAAGAGACGTTGGAGATTCTCCACCGTTGCCGCGGCAATCTCCCGCTCTTAAAGGGACAGCGGAAACATTTTGCGTCTCGCCTAAGCAACTCCTATTTGAGCGTGCGTTGTAGCCGTATTTGAGCGTCACGTTGTAGCCGTATTTCTTACCGTTGAAACGCTCCACGTACTTTTCATGGCGCTTGTGTACTCCGTTGTTTCCGTTAAATGAGTTACCGTATTCTAATACCGGTTAACACCGAAAGTGCACCTGGCAATGTATTGGGGATGCGAGACGTGATTTGCGTCTTAACTTTTCCTCAGGCACCTCCTATAGAACCGCGTGTCAGATGCAAAGCCCCGCCCCAGCACACTATTTGCAAGTGTGTTTTATGGACTTTTTATTCTCTGAAAATAAATAAATGTTCTTGCCCTTCACATGGATTTTTCTTGTGTTTCCGTGCGAAAAATACTTAGTAGGGGGGCATCCCTACTACATACTGGGCGTCACCCTCTCTCCTTCTCTCTCACACTCACTAACTCACTCCTGTTTGTGTTCAGCCGTACATCGTGGAGATCTGTGACAGCCTGCGAGGGATGATCTTCCAGAAGTTCATAGAGAGGTGAGACTGGGGTGAGGGCGGGGCGGGAGGAGAGGAGAAAGGGGGGCAGGAGGAGAGGAGAAAGGGAAGATGTTGGATAATGGCCAGAATAATCTGTACTTTTTCATCCTCACCAGATTTAGAAGGAAAGTGCTTTTAGTATCCATTCATCCATTTGTGTCAAAACAGAAAGGCGTCTCTCCACACTACGAAGGCTAACTCTGTCTCTCTCTGTCTCTCTCTGGCTCTCTCTGGCTCTCTCTCTGTCTCTCTCTCTGTCTCTCTCTCTGTCTCTCTCTCTGTCTCTCTCTCTGTCTCTCTCTCTGTCTCTCTCTCTGTCTCTCTCTCTGTCTCTCTCTCTGTCTCTCTCTCTGTCTCTCTCTCTGTCTCTCTCTCTGTCTCTCTCTCTCTCTCTCTCTCTGTCTCTCTCTCTCTCTCTCTCTCTCTCTCTCTCTGTCTCTGGCTCGCTCTCTTTGTCTCTCTCTGTCTCTCTCTGGCCCTCTCTCTGTCTCTCTGGCTCTCTCTCTGGCTCTCTCTCTGGCTCTCTCTCTGGCTCTCTCTCTGGCTCTCTCTGGCTCGCTCTGGCTCGCTCTGTCTCTCTCTGTCTCTCTGTCTCTCTCTGGCTCTCTCTCTGGCTCGCTCTCTCTGGCTCTCTCTGGCTCGCTCTCTCTGGCTCTCTCTGGCTCGCTCTCTCTGGCTCTCTCTGGCTCGCTCTCTCTGGCTCTCTCGCTCTCTCTGGCTCTCTCGCTCTCTCTCTCTCTCTCTTCATCTCCTCTTTTTCCTCTCTCTCGCCAGTGACAAGTTCACTCGTTTCTGCCAGTGGAAGAATGTGGAGCTGAACATCCATGTGAGTAACGTGTGTGTGTGTGTTACTCCTGTAAGCGTTCCATGAACCTTCATTATAAGCTATTGTCTCTCTCTCTTTTCATCCCATCTCTCTATTTCTCACTCTCTCTCTCTTTTCACCCCCCCTCTCTATTTCTCACTCTCTCTCTCTTCATCCCCCCTCTCTATTTCTCACTCTCTCTCTTTTCATCCCCCCTCTCTATTTCTCACTCTCTCTCTCTTTTCATCCCCCCTCTCTATTTCTCTCTCTCTCTTCATCCCCCCTCTCTATTTCTCTCTCTCTCTCTTCATCCCCCCTCTCCATTTCTCTCTCTCTCTTCATCCCCCCTCTCCATTTCTCTCTCTCTCTTTTCATCCCCCTCTCTATTTCTCTCTCTTTTCATCCCCCCTCTCTATTTCTCTCTCTCTCTTTTCATCCCCCCTCTCTATTTCTCTCTCTTTTCATCCCCCCTCTCTATTTCTCTCTCTTTTCATCCCCCCTCTCTATTTCTCTCTCTCTCTTTTCATCCCCCTCTCTATTTCTCACTCTCTCTTTTCATCCCCCCCTCTATTTCTTTTCTCACTCTCTCTCTCTTCATCCCCCCTCTCTATTTCTCACTCTCTCTCTTTTTATCCCCCTCTCTATTTCTCACTCTCTCTCTCTTCTTCCCCCCTCTCTATTTCTCTCTCTCTCTTCATCCCCCTCTCTATTTATCTCTCTCTCTTCATCCCCCTCTCTATTTCTCTCTCTCTTTTCATCCCCCCACTCTATTTCTCTCTCTCTTTTCATCCCCCACTCTCTTTCTCACTCTCTCTTTTCATCCCCCCCTCTATTTATTTTCTCACTCTCTCTTTTCATCCCCCCTCTCTATTTCTCTCTCTCTCTTTTCATCCCCCCTCTCTATTTCTCTCTCTCTCTTTTCATCCCCCCTCTCTATTTCTCACTCTCTCTTTTATCCCCCCTCTATTTCTTTTCTCACTCTCTTTTCATCCCCCTCTCTATTTCTCTCTCTCTTTTCATCCCCCCACTCTATTTCTCACTCTCTCTCTCTTCATCCCCCACTCTCTATTTCTCACTCTCTTTTCATCCCCCCTCTCTATTTATCACTCTCTCTCTCTTTTCATCCCCCCTCTCTATTTCTCACTCTCTCTCTCTCTTCATCCACCCTCTCTATTTCTCACTCTCTCTCTCTCTCTTCATCCCCCCTCTATTTCTCTCTCTCTATCTTCATCCCCTCTCTCTATTTCTCACTCTCTCTCTTTTCATCCCCATCTCTATTTCTCACTCTCTCTCTTCACCCCCCTCTCTATTTCTCACTCTCTCTCTTCATCCCCCCTCTCTATTTCCCACTCTCTCTCTTTTCATCCCCCCTCTCTATTTCTCACTCTCTCTCTCTCTTCATCCCCCCTCTCTATTTCTCACTCTCTCTCTCTTCATCCCCCCTCTCTATTTCTCTCTCTCTTCATCCCCCCTCTCCATTTCTCTCTCTCCCTCTTCATCCCCCCTCTCTATTTCTCACTCTCTCTTTTCATCCCCCCCTCTATTTCTTTTCTCACTCTCTCTCTTTTCACCCCCCCTCTCTATTTCTCACTTTCTCTCTTTTCATCCCCCTCTCTATTTCTCACTCACTCTCTCTTCATCCCCCTTCTCTATTTCTCTCTCTATTTTCATCCCCCCTCTCTATTTCTCACTCTCTCTCTTTTCATCCCCACACTCTCTATTTCTCACTCTCTCTCTTTTCATCCCCACACTCTCTATTTCTCACTCTCTCTCTCTTCATCCCCCCCTCTCTATTTCTCACTCTCTCTCTCTCTCTTCATCCCCCACTCTCTATTTCTCATTCTCTCTCTCTTTTCATCCCCCTCTCTTTCTTTTCTCACTCTCTCTTCATCCCCCCTCTCTATTTCTCTCTTTTCATCCCCCCTCTCTATTTCTCTCTCTTTTCATCCCCCCTCTCTATTTCTCACTCTTTTCATCCCCCCTCTCTATTTCTCACTCTCTCTTTTCATCCCCCCTCTCTATTTCTCTCTCTCTCTTTTCATGCCCCCCTCTCTTTCTCTCTCTTTTCATGCCCCCATCTCTATTTCTCACTCTCTCTTTTCATCCTCCCCTCTCTATTTCTCACTCTCTCTCTTTTCATCCCCCCTCTCTATTTCTCTCTCTTTTCATCCCCACACTCTCTATTTCTCACTCTCTCTCTCTTTTCATCCCCCCTCTCTATTTCACTCTCTCTCTTTTCATCCCCCTCTATTTCTTTTCTCACTCTCTCTCTCTTCATCCCCCCTCTCTATTTCTCACTCTCTCTCTCTCTTCATCCCCCCTCTCTATTTCTCTCTCTCTCTTCATCCCCCCTCTCCATTTCTCTCTCTCTCTTCATCCCCCCTCTATTTCTCTCTCTTTTCATGCCCCCTCTCTATTTTTCACTCTCTCTTTTCATGCCCCCTCTCTATTTCTCACTCTCTCTTTTCATCCCCCCTCTATTTCTTTTCTCACTCTCTCTTTTCATCCCCCCTCTATTTCTTTTCTCACTCTCTCTTTTCATCCCCCCTCTCTATTTCTCACTCTCTCTCTTTTCATCCCCCCTCTATTTCTTTTCTCACTCTCTCTTTTCATCCCCCCTCTCTATTTCTCTCTCTCTCTTCATCCCGCCTCTCTATTTCTCTCTCTCTCTTCATCCCCCCTCTATTTCTCTCTCTCTCTTTTCATCCCCCCTCTCTATTTCTCGCTCTCTTTTCATCCCCCCACTCTCTATTTCTCACTCTCTCTCTCTCTCTCTTCACCCCCCCTCTCTATTTCTCACTCTCTTTTCATCCCCCCTCTCTATTTCTTTTCTCACTCTCTCTCTCTTTTCATCCCCCCTGTATTTCTCACTCTCTCTGTCTTTTCACCCCCCTCTCTATTTCTCTCTCTTTTCACCCCCCCTCTCTATTTCTCTCTCTTTTCACCCCCCTCTCTATTTCTCTCTTTTCACCCCCCTCTCTATTTCTCTCTCTTTTCATCCCCCTCTCTATTTCTCACTCTCTCTTTTCATCCCCCCCTCTCTATTTCTCTCTCTTTTCATCCCCTCTCTATTTCTCTCTCTTTTCATCCCCCCTCTATTTCTCTCTCTTTTCATC